>NC_056741.1:741044626-741079626 GCF_019279795.1 Protopterus annectens | reverse complement strand
TACACACTCATGTTGTCACCTATCTTCTACTCTAATAGTCCCCTTATCCTACACTACACTGTAGAGGCTTGGCCCATATGGCATGACATGTTGTGATTCACTATCCTCAGCCTCACTTGCATCAGATTGCCTACAAATGCTTCGTTACATCTCTGACAGAGCACTTCCAGACATAACAACCAGTACGCAGTAGCCATGTTGTCTCCAGTTTGCCATTCATCTGCATGGCATACTAACATCTAACTAAACCTACATTTTGCATGTATATTATACATATTTGACTTGTTTTGAAGCGCAGCGCATTCTCGTGGCGCTGCCCTACGCTTCCACACCAGAGATCGGGGGAAGACAACTACTGTTTTATTGATATCCAATGGACAAAGATGCCACTGGCCTTGGACTTGGACATTGGCATGCTTCTTCGACTGTATTCATACTGTATTTGCAGCTGTCATTGCTCCATTTAGCAACGTGCAGAACGTTAGTCGCCTAACATCTGGGTACATTTCTGCACATAACTCTGCTCTTGCACGGACAGCTTACTGTTTCATGTATCGCATATTTACATAATTTGCATAGCTTTCACATACAAATAGGGTATGTTGCAAATCTCAACATTGTCCGTGCAATGTTCATGTTACGGGTGGTCTTGCATGCCCCTACGGGTGTTTGCTGAATAGCCTGGCAGTTATCTTTCCTTGCTGTACTCTCACTCAACTCATACACGCCAGAGGCTTCGTGTATCATGGCCTAGGATTTGCTGTGTGCTATGTCTATTTGTGGTGTATGCATGGCTGTGGGTATGTCCCACTGTCATCATTGGTAAAGCTGACAGCCCTATAGGTACTTCATGTAGACTGCTGTGTCTTTTGACATGTCAGCACATACCTGCGGCCAATACTGAACTTCCTACTGCAGCGCTTTTCATACCTTCTGAGTTATCTTGCAGTCGATAATGCTGTTTCCTCAGACATGTATCTGTTTCTGATCATACCTCTCAACTTCCTAGAGCAAAACATCTGTACAAAGCCTGACATGATGGGGGGACAAATAGGGGCAGATTTTAAATATTGCTCTTACAAACATAGATAGTTGACAGTATAATAGGTTTTGCATTAGTATGACTTTTCTGAAGGATTTGGGGTCTTAAACTCAAATGTTTGTCATTCTTTAATGACTTCAGTTCTCAGGTATTTGCCAGACAGGTACAGATTGTAAGAGGAACACACCAAGCATATGAAGCAAACATCTGCACATTCTGCGAGAATCTGTACAGTTGTAAGGTATTTTTCTGATACAGGATATCAATTTTCTTACACCAATACACACAATATATGGCGCCATCACAGGCCAGATGCCATTACATTCCTATTGCAGGACACACCCACCCAGATGGTTGTATTCCTCACACAGGCTAACAGGTGCTTATCTACACTAATTATTCTATCATGTACCTTATGTGTACGCCGGTATTTGCGCTTTCCGTCAGTGGCAGAGCTCACATACGAGTATGGGGGATTGGACACTGTATCAGTGACACTGCATGACATCCTGAGGGACACATGTCTTTTGAGTCTATTAACCTTCCACATTGACTTTCACAGGGCATACGTTGTCATTGACATTTGTCGAAATACATGCTTTTGACTTGTTCATGTTTTGCCATTTGTCCTGACGTCTTTCTTCTCACCTGTCCACCTAGTATCACTTAGTCTGTACATTTATTTAGGACGGGTTACCTTAATACCTCTCACCTGTACACATTATGGGTAAACACCCTGAGGTTTGACCTATGATTTTGTTACATTTGTCATAATAATGTGCCTTTCTGGTAGATTGCTGGCAAGGCATGATGGACTGTGAGGTTAGGTAATAATGACTGACATTTCTATTTCATGATTACTAACTCTCATAACATTCATATTCCTGACTATGCCATTATTCTAGCAATGTTCTGACTTTGTCTGGGGTATATTTAATATAGTCCCTATTTGTATTTCATATACTATGCCTTAGTCCAGCTGTCTTATTCTGAAAGTTTGGCAGGTATGGTTACCATCTTGGTCGTACGCATGCCCATCCATGATAATCACCTACACGACACTGATATAGGTCCCTACGTCTTCCCCCAATGGTTTACACAATATCCAGTAGATGGGTTGCACCTTTTTGGAGAATATAGGTGTGTGCTATACCCACATAGGTATATTGATCACTCCCATGGGGCATACCTAATAGATCTGTGCCAACCAACACCTAGGCCCATTTCTGCATACCCATGATTCCCATACCTGACACCCCTCCACAGTACCCATTAGACGTGTTTAATGTGAGCGATAATAAAGTGTGAAGACACTTCTAACCCCTCCCCACTCTCTGGATATCAGGTCGTACGTCATACATTCTATCGACCCATGTGTTATTACCCTTGCACCTGCTACTGTTGCATGTACAGCTATATCATAGTTGCAGCTGTGACATCTTTTGCATCGATGATGGTTCGCACTTCGTACAGGATCAATTTTTGGGGTCCTGCAAAGGACACCTATATTCATGTTTAACGTGTAGAACTTGCAGGCCCTGTCACACTGGTACTTTCCGGGCAATGGTTTGGAAAGCAGCAGTGTATTCACCTTTCAAGCATGTCTGTCTGTCTATCCATAATAGTTATACTGTGACCTATTTATGTACATGTGTTATATGTACAGGGACATATATTTATTGTGTATATATCTATTCATGTGTCATGTGTGTATATATATATATATATATATATATATATATATATATATATATATATATGTACATATATACATATGTCTGTACATTCCTCATTTCATAATTTGCTTTGGTTTAAGTCTGTGGATATATGTGTATGTATACATATATATATATATCTATATATATATATATATATATATATATATATATATATATATATATATATATACATATATATACATATATATATATATATATATATATATATATATATATATATATATATATATATATATATATATATATATATATATATATATATATATATATATATATATATATATATATATATATCCATATCATACCTTTCAACTGTACAGATTTTCGCTGAATGTACAGCTGTTTGCCTCTTATCTTTGGTCCATTTTTCATTACCTTGTGTCTATCTGGCAATTTAGTGGCATATCATTAAAGACTGATGTTGGTAAATAATGACAAACTTTTCAGGTTACGACTTCATACCCTTCAGAGAATCCATGCTAGTGACACACCTGTTATTCTATCCACTTTCTATGTTTGTTAGGGCAATATCTGGGGATTGTCCCTATTTGTACCAGTTGTTTTCATGGCTTTGTCCAGTTTTGTACTTTACGGGGTTAACAGGTATGAGCCATGTATATATAATGTGGATAAAACAGCATTCATTTGCTATGCTGTGAGCAGATTACACATGTGCAGGCGCACTTGCATATCCTTATTGTGGGTTACATATGTTTAATAGATATTTGTGCTTACGTGGCCTTTCATAATTCTGACCGTAACAGTTACATATCTGTATTCCAGTTTACAGACTTCTGTGAAACACATGTTCACCTTTACATATTTAAATGTGTGTACAGCACCAATGCATTCATTACACTTTAAAGTTATATGTGCAGTGGTCGTAGGTCAACCGGGACTGCATTCACGTTGGCCGGATGCCTGAACCACTATTCTATTGGTGTTCTGCCTCATTGATATGTATACCCATAGTGCTTAGCTACACCAACATATGCCTCACCGTTTCACCTACAACACAGGCATCCATTCGCCTGCTGGGAAAAACACGGTACTACATATTACACATTCCCAATTGCCTACTGCTGTGGACCCCAGCTGCATTGTTAATCACTCCAAGGATATGCAGAACACCAAGGCATATAGTCCTGGCACATACAGGTCTTTGATTGTCAGGGTGTTCATGTAATGATCTGGGTTTAGGCTTGTCCACCTGGTGAACGGAACTTCCCTGGCTGAGTTCAAATGTCAGATTAAATATATGGACAGGGGGTTTCTCCCTATTATGAATTTTTACCTGTATTTATAGACACAGGTGTTTGGGCACTTGTCAGCAGCTTATTCTGTTGGCAATACATATTATGGGTGGGGTTGTTTCAGTCCATACTCAATGGTGAGGTTCCCATTCCCATTTGACTATTACCTGTATACAGTCATACGGGGATTATTATTTTGGACATGACATGACTACAGGTATGCAGTTGTACATTACACAAATGTGAAGGGTTGTTACTGAAAATATATACTGACCATACCTCTCAACCTCTTAGAGCACCAAATCTGTGCAAAACCTATACGATGGGGGGACAAATAGGGACACATTTTAACTGTTGCTCTTACAAGCTTAGAATGTTGATAGAATACGAGGTTTTGTATTAGCATGACTTTTCTGAAGGATGTGGAGTCTTAAACTCAAGATATTTCTCATTATTTAGTGACGTCAATCCTCAGCTATTTACCGGACTGGTGCAGATTGTCGGATGCACACAACAACAATATGATGCAAACCTCTGGTCATTCTGCGAATATTTGGACAGTTGAGTGGTATGGTACGGACCTCTGTAATACGCTGTTGTGTTCTGGCACAGCAGTAGCTCAGCATTAAAGACTGCAGTTGGAACATGCTGACAGACAGTTAGGTTTCAGACTTCATACTCCGGACATGAATGCCAATGTGCAAACTGTTATTCTATCATATTTCTATGTTTCTAAGAGCTATCTTTACAAATTGTCCCTGTTTTTGGACCTTTGTCTCACTTGTATTCACGGCTCTGTCCAGATATCTTGCTGACACAGGTGGACAGGTATGGTCGGTCATGCCTGCATGCAGTCAGTGGCCCTCACACTTGATCAGGGTTAACCTATTTACATCAGTGTCTTCCTCACCCTCATGCCGTTTGCCACTATGCGAATGTGTGCATTATATTCTCCCTCCTATTCATGTCGGGACACGTGCGTCATGGAAAGGTGTTTTATCCCGGGTAGTAGGTTATGCATGCCCACTTAGAGCTGGACAGTGTCATGGACCTCCACTGCACATTCTGACTTGTGTCCAGATATCTACAGGATTGGACATCATGTCGTCATACCCATTATACTATTTACACAGGTTGGTTATCCCATGAGGGATATCCCAAAAATTGGACAAGACCAAAACAAGTCAGATACCGAAGATATTTGTGGCTTTACAAAAATGTGCAGGGGGATTTACATGCAGGGGATACATGCTTTGCAATCCTGACACTGCCTAGGGTGACAATACCTACTACATATGAGTAGGGGTCACTGTGTGTAGCTGTGTCTGCAATGAACCAGTGGACCAAGTACGGCTGGATTTGGTGGACGTTCTGGTATGGAGGTGGGTTGTGTGGTGTGGAGGGTATGCTGGGTAGGCCATTATGCATCCAGGTGTGTTGCATTTGTTATGGCCAGTTCCGTCAGGACCCATTTGTGGGCATGTGATGGTGACATATCTATACATTTGTCTCGCACATTTCCATATTCATATGTTTGTGGGATTGTGTTCTACACTATGGCCTGTCTGCTTGTCTTGCAGCTGTTTCTACATGTGGTTGTGTTTCTTTCCACTTCACCCACTGCCCCCTCGTACACCTCCGGTTCACCTTTTCTGCATATGACACAGTATCGCCTTTGAGGATTTTACCATTAACCACCCTCCCCTCACACGCAAATTCATCACACCCCATAGAGCACTACTTTGGTTGTTGGCCCATGACACGGCCAGAGTAACACATTGACTACCCTACATGTGTCAGGTACCTTTATGGTTGTGTGGACTACCCTGCCATGTTTGCTTTCCACATGCTATACCTCACCTACATAGGTACACGCCCATACTTCACTTTCATTACTTGGTTGGTATACCCGGGTACTACCCGTTCGACTGTGTCACATACAAGTTGGGCTTATACCGCTGACTTCTGGATTTTGCCAGCCTGTTGTACTCATTGGTAGGATGGCACCTTTTCCTATATCCAAGCTATTCCTTACACATGTCCGACTGTTGTGGACATTGCCTCCCCACAGTCGACGGTTGTGTTTCCACCTTGTCAATTGGCCACAGTGTGACATTTGTGGTGAACACAGCATATTTTACAGACCAACACATACCCACGGTCAGTTCGGCAGATAGAACTTACAATTCTTGCCTATATCTAAGCTTATTCTTGTAGCATTTCGGTGTCTTATTCTGTTTCTTATGACATTTATGTAATATACGTTCAGTGAAGACTGTTTAATGCAACTATTACATGACGTCTACGGAATAATTATGTCCTATATTCTCTGGACATTTGCCATTTTTACAAGTTTGTGTCAGGACACATGTGCCCACAGAGGGACTGTCACTCGCAAAGTGGGACAGGTGGTAATCTTAGTCGACGGTACGGATCATACTGTTCCTTTCGGCCTACATGTCTCCTTATTTTTATAGCTGTTTATATGCTCCTTCTGTTTCGTTTACATGTGCATGCTATTTCTTATCACATTTGGTATGTGAAACACGGACATACCTTTTGTATGTGACTATTACATGCCTTGTGGGATATGATTCGGACATACGGTCACTACATATAGCTACATTTCTCCTCGTGTATTTTGTTATGGACACATCTGCACAGCTATGTACCCTCCCTCACATTATGGGTCAGCAGGTGACCCTCTCCATTGGGCTGGACGTATCTACTGGCAGTGCGCTAACATATGATACATTTCACTTCCACATGGTATAGCTATCAACACTACGTTGGACTACGGGCACACGGTTTTCATGTCATTTGTTCAAGGGTAGGGACCCATTATTACCTACTGTGCATTTGTGTTTGCTTCTTCATTTTCTGTTCGCAGGGACTATCTTGCATGCTTTGCATACGTTTCAGTATCCACGGACACTGATAGGTGCGATTACTATTGCAGGTGGAATATAATATTCAGCAGTTTAGGTTGCTCATCGACAGCCGACATTGACACGCCTCCATGCGCAACTTCATTACACCCCATGCACTCACGCACGTTTCCTATGCACGTGGCTGTGGCAGCTGCGCACCTTCATTAATATGCATATGGCGCGACTACTCCATATATACGCCGCACGGCCGGTGCAATCCTTACGCCAGCCTTGTGCTGAGCTTCATGAATCCCGGGGACAGTATAATTTTGGGGAAAGCATTTCAGTTTATACAATCTCTATCAATTCCCCCTTTTAAATTAAAACCAAGAAAATTGCAAGACAATACGATCTTCAATACTTTGAATCCCTTGGTCTGTTGCAATATACGTATCCCTTGCATTTAAAGCTATCTCTTCAAAGAGTGTTACATTACCAACGGCTGTTACTTGATTAATACATTTATTAACACAAATCTTAACACACATGCAAATTGTTGTAATTAAGCAGATAATGACAATAAGAGCAATTAATGCAGAAATTACACTACCCCACCATCCTGAGAACAATCCACTTAGCCGATCTGTCCATTCTGTACTCCATGTTTTACTAACCTCTGAGGAAACTTCGGCAATTATGTCTAAATGTTGATGTATGGACTCTGACTCTGATTTATCAGGAATATATGTACTGCACTCTATTTTGATTAAAGCACACTCCCCCGACTAGCTAGCAAGTAATCCAAAGCCATTCTGTTGTGGAGGACAATTGTCCTCATTGCTACCATCTCTTCAGTTATATCTAAGATAGCCCCATATGTTGCATTTGCTAATACTTGCATTAACTTTGCAACCTTTCTTAATTCCCATATTGCCTTGGCAGCACCATACCAGGGAAAAATCCCAGCCCCTGAGATGACACCATCCCCTAAGTTCAGCTGCTTTAAGTCTTCTCTAAGTTTAAAGAAATCATGAACCTCTCTTTTCTTTCGGTGATTTCTAACCCTCTCTTCTGGCAGTGTATGAGTGATTCTCATCATTGGAACTGCAAACCTAATGTAACAAGATCCTTTCCAGCCTACTGGCAGCCATTTATATGCATTTTGTCCACATACAAAAAAAGAAACCACTTTCCAAAATTGTAACATTTTCTTGGCCTATTAGGTTAGTCATAGCTCCATTTTTAAAAATCTCTTTCATGTCTTCCTTAAAAGAAGTGTTATGTATTGATTCCCAATCTGTTTTTATTTTATCAACTCCCCCCCCATGATACTCAAGCTTATCTTGTGACCGTAGGTGATGTAGGGTGATGGAATAGCTGCAATTACTAATACCCACCCTTACTGTCCCTTTCTGTTGAAAACAAAGTATTCCTCTTTCTGCCTCCATTAATTGTAGATGTTATTTTATGACTGACTGGTTTATAACCTTGTTTTTACAATATCCTTTAAACATAAACACTGTATCAGTGACATTTACTGAAGTGCATGTAATGGCATCCTTCCCCTGTAAGGAATGTGACTACAAACCCAGCAATTTGATTTATTATGAGTTTTTGCAAACAGTTTTTGCATGGCCAAACATGTATTAACTTTAGGTGCCCAATCATAGTGCCCCTGTTCTCGTGACTTATTATGTTGGAGTATTCCCCCCATTTTTTCTTCTTAACTTTTTTTTGTAACAGCTCTGGGATGCATAACTTCCCTTTTTGGTCTTATTGGTGTTTTTTCTTCTTGCCATGTCATTTTTCCTGGTCTCCCCCAATAGGGTGAAATCATCCTATACTTTGTTATTTACTTGGTTACATTTTTTTCTGTAGGTACATTTCTTTTACTAATTAATTTATTAAGTGTTGGTTTTGTTTCACACCATTCAATTGATTTATCATAGCTTTTCCTTGCTTGTTTTTCAAAATCTTTATATATTTCTATACTATACCAACTACCGAACTTGAAACTACGAAAACACCAAAAAACTGGTAACCGACAGTCCTGGAATCCACACAGATACTAATTTAACGCACTTTAATTTAAAATACAAAATTACAATGTTTTCGCTGCTGAAAATTCAGCAACTTCTTCAGAAATAAAATGAAAGCGCGCCAAGCTTTCAAATTTAAAGTAAAGGAAGTAGTTCAAAAACAAAGGAAGTGACTAGAAAAACATCACTTCCTACTCCTAAACTTAATTGAAATAAAGTAAACGAATGACATGAAAAACAAAACCAGCCAGCCCTAGGTCAACCAAATTCATATGAAATGACCTAGTTAACAATTGAGTACATATTAGAATCTGCATTCACATTGTAAATACCTGAAAATATATAAATTTAAATAAATACTGACGTTATAAAATTTTAAATATACATTATAAATATAACCCACAAGCCGCCAACTGTTATTATAAATCAGTAAAAAAACCTTAAAGCAATATTAATAAAAAATAGTAATAATAAAATCAAGTACTCAAAAAATATATATAAATTGAGTTTACCACAAATAAGAAACCTTATAAGCCCCCCATCAAGGGAAGGTAAACAATACTTTCGAAGGAAAAATACAAACATACTTCTGAATATATTTTCCTTTATACTTTCAAAGTGTATTGATAATAATTTGATTTCATAAAAAGTCATCTCAAGTAACTTCTAAACTTTAACACTGAAGAAATGTTGCAATTTTCGTTTAAACCTGGAACTATGAATGCATCTAAACTAAGTTGCCATTCAAGTTCACGGGTTTCCAATAATAAAGAAACAGGACCCCCCCTGATGTTAGGTGCCACATGGTCTATACCCATGAAATGAAAACTATGTTGTTGTTAACTAGGTCATTTCATATGAGTTTGGTTGACCTAGGGCTGGCTGGTTTTGTTTTTTATGTCATTCGTTTACTTTATTTCAATTAAGTTTAGGAGTAGGAAGTGATGTTTTTCTAGTCACTTCCTTTGTTTTTGAACTACTTCCTTTACTTTAAATTTGAAAGCTTGGCGCGCTTTCATTTTATTTCTGAAGAAGCTGCTGAATTTTCAGCAGCGAAAACGCTGTAATTTTGTATTTTAAATTAAAGTGCGTTAAATTAGTATCTGTGTGGATTCCTGGACTGTCAGTTACCAGTTTTTTGGTGTTTTCTATACTATACCAAATATATAAAGCATATACTACTATCATGAATACCATGGCTATGCAAATAGTTATAGGTACTCTACAGCAACTTTTTTCTCTTGTTTCTTCCAATCACTCCTTTTCTGTGCTTTCCTGCTTACATGGATTGTCCTGTGGGTTTTCTTGTTCTGGTAGAATTTCCACATTTAATGGATGTTCCCATATTGGGCTCTCTTTGTTCTAGTTGAATTTCCATCTGCATCTAAAAATACATTTTAGAAAGAATATTACTTTTCTATTTCTGTGTGTGGCTCTTTATTAATTTACATTGATCTCTATTATTTATTTTGTCTGTCTGTTGTCTGCTTTCTGGGATTTATTGTTTCTTTTTCTATTCTTTGGACTCTGTACACTAATGGTCCTTTTTGCTCAACTACCTCATAAGGTCCCTGCCAATTACTGTCTCATGGTTTTTCTCTCAAGAAATTCTTTACAAGGACTTTGTCCCCTTCCTGTAGAATCATTTCTATTAAAATGTCTGGCATTTCTTTCCACAGACAGTAAGCCTGTTCCCCAGCAAATGCATTACATACCCCCTATATGTCTCTTAACCATTTCTGGTGTTCTACTGCTGTCATTAATGGTCAGTTTTCTACCTGTTCTGGGTCACAGGGGAGTGTTAGGGGCATTTTTCTCCCGGTCATTACTTCAAAGGGTGAGATTCCTGTTTTACTGTTAGGGGCTGACTAATGCCCAGTAGAATCCCTGGCAGATGTCTTACCCAGTCCTTACCTTTTTCCAGGCATGCTTTTTTCAATCTCTGTTTGACTGTTTGATTCATTCTTTCAACAATCCTATTGGATTGTAGGTGATATGAAACATGAAACTTGTGCTGGATCCCCAGCTGTTTGCATAAATGACAGATTATTTGACTTGTAAACTGTGGTCCATTGTCTGACTCTATGATTCGAGGCCGATCCCAATAGATAAAAATACTGTATTTACCAGAGACAAGCTCAGGATGGCCCCAAAACAAGCCATCCTGGTGGTATCCAAAATTAAACAGGATATATAACAAAAGGAAAAAACGACTATGGCAAAAATCATGAGGGGTGATTCCCACAAAGATAAAAAAAACTCTCATGAATCTAAATATGCATCTATGAGGGCTAATTGGGTTGGCAAAGTCAACTTTGCAGTTAAGATAGTCTCTCAGGTGAAAGATTACCACACAACCTGCTTCATCTATGTCAGAAACCTCAAGGGCAGTACACAGCAATATGCTTAACTGGTTGTTAATGGTGCCACATTCACAAAGCCTAGTGATATAGCAAATCTGATAAGTTCCATCTTTACCCAACTCTTACTCCAGCCATCCCCCCAAAAATGTATTCAACATAACCCCTTCAACTATAACTAGGGAGCATGTACTGGCTGAGCACTCAAAATCTCAGCCTCAATGGGCATCGATAACATCCTAGGACATCTCCTGAACAGTCTAAAATATGATTTATCTGGACAAACCCCTTCATAAAGAAGGACCTTCAACAGATCCTGGAAACTACAGACCCATTAGTATGACTAGTCTTATTTGCAAAGCCATGGAAAGAATTATCATGGGAGTTGTCAACAAGAATATTGGAAATCTTCAGCCACTGGATCCATCCCAGTTTGTCTTTGTCAAAGGAAGGTCATGCTTACCGAATCTAGTGGATGTCCTTGAAAATGTCACTAAGGCAATGAATTAGGGGAAAGCAGTGCATACTGCCTACCTAGATCTGGTTTAAGCATTTGATACAATACCGCACTCGGCCACTGTCAACAAACTTACAGAACTAGGCATAACCCCCTTTATAACATGCTGGATTGATGCTGCTAGATGACTCATGGGTAGGACCCCATTGGTTAGGATTGTGAAGGAATCATCACAAAGAGGACAGTCACCACTGGAGTACCTCAGAGTTGGATCGTCTCCTCTTTGGTATCTACTTCTCAGAGGTGAAAGCCAATGGCAAAGGCCACTGGCTGATCAAGATCACAGATGATTGCAAACTGCGAGCAGTAAATGAATCCCCCTAAGATGGGGACATCCTTCAGGAAAGTATAACACAGACAAATGCTCAGTGCCATGTCTTAAAACTTACTACATTTATAAGAGCAATACTTAAAAAACGTTCTTGTTTTTGGGGCTGACCCCTCCCCCTCCCCCATTATTTTTTACTCTGTCCAGATTTCTTGCACTAAAGTGTTGAGAGTTATGTCCAGTTTAATGACATGGGTGATCACTTGTCTTTCCAGAACATGAAGCATTTCTGCTGCTGGTAGTTACCAAGGAAAAACGGTAATCTTAAATTATATACTGACTACTGAGGCACTGTGGGATTAGCTTTTCTTGATATCATGGAAGGAATTTTCAGCTCTGTAAAAAAAATCTGGGGACACAAACCTATCAATAACTACAGTGAAAAATATAGATTTTTTGCATCAAAAATTTATAATTTGGTACAGTACCTCCACCAAGTGCTTTCATAAAATTTTTGGCACATTGCTTTATCACATGTTATTATCAATAGGCGCACCTACTGTGTTTTGGAATCCAGCAGACGTGCACGGATCCTGCAGTTATTCTTTTCTTCATAAATTATTATTTGTGTGTGTCTTTCTGTCCGTAATGGACTCACATCCACCACTAGTTCACTGATATCTTCTTTCAGCGCACTGTATTGTCTGCATCTCGCTTTTGGAATTTGGTCCCCTAGTGTGAAAAATAAACTGTTCCTCTTTCTCATCCTCTGCCATATTTCATAACCTCTTTATGCAAGAAATATGGGCAAAGTCAAAAACAATGGGGGGTGGGAATCTGGGACAGATTTTAATAATTTCTGTTATTTATTTATTTACTTACTTACTGACATTTGATTACCGGGACTGTCCGACTGGGTAGAAGCCCATTTTCAGTGGATGCCTGGGGAGAAACCCTCCAAAGTACTAGAAAACATTTTAATAACTATAATTTTAGAGTCTTTAAAATAACACAAAAAAACAACTACTAATTATAACAGATTCGACATTAAAACATTGGTTAAGAATAGACAAAATTTAGATGACAATAATTTAACAGAAAATTTTTAGCCAGTTTATAGAGAAATTAAAGATAAGTTAAAATAATACCAACAGAAATTGCAGTACAAAGTGAGAGAAAAGCAGGCTTATAGTATATTCAGAGAGAAAATTATGGGAGAGAAATTGATAGAGATAAAGAAGTGACTGAAGAAATGAGAGTAACGAGATGTAAGTTATGAAGAGATGTTTGTTCACACTTAAGGATATACTTTATCTTAGTGTGGAGCAAGAACAGAGACAGCTTTTGGCTAGGAAGTGTTTCGGAATGGTTTTGAAGGATGTGAGGGTGGGTAATGACCTGATGGATACAGATAAGAGTTCCAGGCATTAGCAACATGGCATGAGTATAGACAACATCCAGCAGATTTGATAGGTTTGTGAACAGACAGGAGATTTTGGTCACTGGATCGTAATGACCAAATGGGAAAACAGTTGTGTTGAATGTTATTTAGTGTTGGACAAGCAGATGGGTTCTGGATAATTTTATAGGTAGTAAGAAGCTGTGTATATGTTAGTTGATGGAGTAGTTGTAACCAGTTTAGCCTTTTTAGTGTTATACAGTGTTGGATTCTGAAAGGGGCACTTGCTGTAAAGTTAGCAAAGTTGTTATAACATTATTCAAGTTATGATTTTTTTTATGATGCTTGAAGGTTAGTAAAGATAGAAGCACCATAAAGAAGTGTAGGGAAGAGATAAATATTGAAAAGTATAGCTTTAGTTGGGTCAGTGAGAACTTTTCTGAGTGTATAAAGCATTATAAACATAGAAAGTATGCTAGAAGAGAGAGTTTTGCATCAACATGCATTTTTCTGCAGTATATGAAGTCTGAAACTCAAACACATGTCATTATTACTGACTTCAGGCTTCAACGATGTTCCAGAAAAGCAGAAATTTTATGATAGGTAGACCAAAAATGAGGTAGAAATTTGGACATTTTGTGAAAATCTGGATAGGTGAGAGGTTTGCTTTCTGATATGATTTTAAAGGACAGTGCTAAGATTTTTAATGCTTGGGAGTTTAGTGAAATGCTTCTGGGTGGTCTATTTCCCTATAACTCCCATGTTACTGGGGCATTATTTCTTGTATATTTGTTTGCAGGTAACCCCTTCATTGCATCTTTACAATTTTTTCAAGAATTGTCTCTTGAACAGCATTTACGTGCTAGGGCAAATCGCATATTTGTGTGCCTACATGTGCTTGTAGGGTGGATATTAAGATGAATTGCAAGTAGATGTGAACAAATGTGTCCACTGTCACTAGAAAGTCCGTCCATATTGCACACCCTATAAACAATGGGATTGCGTTTATATGTAGGGACGCCATTGATTTCCTTTACTCATTAGGTCAGTCATTGAGACAATGTCCCCTTGGGCATGTATCTGTCCAGATGCATTCAACAACTAGATTGCCCACAGAGATACCCTACTAAAAGGATACAAGGCCTAACCAGTATGCCTTATATTGATTGACTCAAAGTCCTACGTAAAACAAAGCTCATTCCTGCCCATATTGAAGCTCAGCTTGGATCTATTGTGGGGAAATCAGAAAATGTACCCTAACACTGTTACTTGTTCTAGTAATGAACAGAAGCAGCTCCTAAATGCTTTATTCCATGCATTGGTCCCCTCAAATTATCTATGGTATGGTTCCCAGTTATTTTCACTAGGGGTAAAATATAATTATTGACCTTAGGATGAGTAAGGCCAGTCTAACACCAAAAAGGATATGCAAATGCAAGCACCAAAAGGAAAATTGTCTAGGCTTAAAAATGTCCTGCAAGGGCAGCTAGCCTAGTGTTTGCTTATGAACCTATGAGCAAAGTAACAACATGAGGCAGAAAAATAAAATTCACAAAAAGCTTTCTGCACAGAATGACACACAGCTATTAAAAAATTTTGTATTGGAGAATTTTTATTGGAAGTATTTAAATAGAAGTTTTTTTTAAACTACATAAAATTGCCCTGATTTATAAGGAAGAAGATTTAAAATGGAGGTGTTGTGAGGGTTTAGAGGCAAATTGGCTTCACATGATTATAGAGTGTCAAATGATTATTCCATTTTGGGCAGAATTTAGAAACGTTGCTAAAACTTTATGGTCAGACAATTGTAATATTACAAACTCTTTGATTGTATTTAATGCCCCAATTCCAGATTCCATTCCAAAAACTCAAGGGACTCTCATTTGGCTTATTCTAGCAATTGCCAAGAAAGTCATCACAATGAATTGGAGAAGTAAAAATACCATCTCTCTTCTTCAGAGTTTATTTAGTTAGCAAAAAGTGTATGTAACAAGGAATTACAAATTAAGTATCAGAGAACATCAAATATCATGCATAAACATCTATCTTGGCAAAAAGCTTAGATATCCATTGGAAAAGATTTAATGATTTTGCTCATTGTATTTTTTTGTTGTGGACTTTGTATTGTTTTAGGTGATTATTTGGTATTGTACAGTTATTTCATGTAGATTTAAAATGCAATAAAAAGTTGTTTTTGCATCTTTATAGATTACAAGTAGAAAAAACAAAATTTACCCAACCATAGCAATAAAGGAAAAGAAAGTATAAGCTCGGTAATCATTCTGCCAGTTATCAGCTGAACAATGCATCAGAACCACAAATACATCAGTTTTTAACTTTTGTGCTCAAATCTTCTTCTTCTTTCGGCTGCTCCTGTCAGGGGCCACCACAGCGTATCATCTGTTTCCATTTCGTCCTGTCCCCTGCATCTTGCTCTGTCACACCAACCACCTTCATGTCCTGTTTCACCACATCCATAAACCTTATCTTAGGCCTTCCTCTTTTCCTGTTACCTGGCAACTTCATCCTTAGCATCTTTTTCCCAATATACTCTGCATCCCTCCTCAGCACATGTCCAAACCAATGTAATCTTGCCTCTGGCTTTGTCTCCAAACCTTCCAACCTGGGCTGACCCTCTAATATACTTATTCCTAATCCTGTCCACCCTCGTCACACCCAGTGCAAATCTTAACATCTTTAATTCTGCCATGTCCAGCTCTGACTCCTGCCTTTTTGTCAATGCCACTGTCTCCAACCCATCTGACATATCTGGTCTCACTACCCTCTTGTAGACCTTCCCTTTCACTCTTACTGGTACTTGTCTGTCACAAATCACTCCTGACACTCTTCTCCACCCACTCCATCCTGCCTGTAGTCTCTTCTTCACCTCTCTTCCACACTCACCATTACTCTGAACTGTTGATCCCAAGTATTTAAAGTAATCCACCTTCACCACCTCTATTCCATGCATCCTCACCATTCCTCTATCCTCCCTCTCATTCACACGCATATATTCTGTCTTAGTCCTGCTGACCTTCATTCCTCTTCTCTCTAGAGCATATCTCCACCTCTTCAGGGTCTCCTCCACCTGTTCCCTACTCTCACTACAGATCACAATGTCATTGGCAAACATCATAGTCCACGAGGACTCCTGTCTGATCTCGTCTGTCAACCTGTCCATCATCATTGCAAATAAGAAAGGGCACAAAGCTGATCCTTGATGTAATCCCACCTCCACCTTAAACGCATCCATCACTTCCACCGCAGACCTCACCACTGTCACACTACCCTCGTACATATCCTGTACCACTCTTACATACTTCTCTGACACTCCCGACTTCCTCATACAACTCCTCTCTAGGTACCGTGTCATATGCTTTCTCTAAGTCCACAATGACACAATGCAACTCCTTCTGATCTTCTCTGTACTTCTCCATCAACAGTCTCAGAGCAAACATTGCATCTGGAGTGCTCTTTCCTGGCATGAAACTATACTGCTGATCACTACTGTAACGAATTTTCTAGATATTGGACCAAAACAACATCCAGTGTTGCCACTCCAATTTTTCAGTTCCTACTAAATTTTTCAGAAAAAAACTACTAGAAACTACTAGATTGAATTAATTGACAAGCAGTAAAGTGTATGTATGTTTTTACTTTCAACTCACATGTAATTCATGATATTTGTGCAACAAATAATGAAGAAAACACAATAACCTTGGAAAAACTATGTACATTGGTAGAATTCATGAGTCACGAATCAATATCAACAGCTATGCTATCAACAACATCAGTGTCATCATTTATATCATAAACCAGTCTATATTAGATCACTGAATGCTTAAAAAAGCGAATGGTGATTAATCGACCCTATGTAAGTGAAAGCTTACAATTTCAAACTGTGAGAAGAGCGATTTTTTTCCTAAGGAAAAAAAAATCGCTGTTCCAACAACAAAACAATAAATAAATAAAACACTTTAAAGATTACGTTAAGTGGGGGGCTTCACCCCCACCCCCCTACTTAAATAGTCCTAAAAATGGCAAAGTAATTCTTTCCCAGGGAAAGAGTTCACTTAAAAGCCACTACGATATTTTGCCATTTCAGGCTTTTGAGTTTGACCAAGACCCATTTGAAAGAATGCGTCTTCGGTCTTCTAATAGGGAACCTCATGAACGGTTACATCTGACAAGTGGCCTTGCACTCAGATTGCAGCCTCATGCACCTCTAATGACACTGTCCTTCATGAAGGTCTTCTACTAAAGCTTTGCCTGGTTTCCAAGTATGGTAAACGCTACTACTACAGTTGATTACTTGCTTAGTGAGAAGACGATTTGCGATGGTTTCAGATAGAAGTTTGTTGGTTTGAGTGGTTTTCACAATGTTCACTTGAGAGAAGGCACACTCACAAAATGCTGATGAATGTGGCAAAGCCAAGAGAATACACATAAACTCACCAAGTACAGCAAACTTGGGCTCATTAAAGGAAATAACATCACTCTGCTAAATATATAAAAAAATTCCTCCAAATTAATCACATAATGTTAATTAGGTTCAGAAATAACGGAACAACATTGTAGTGGATGTGTCAATACTCTGGATTAATTTATTGTAATGTTCAGCAAGCAACACCCAACATTCCCCCAGGTAACAACTCAAATGCAATGTCAGACCAATAGCCACAAAAAAAATAAATAAATAAATAAGTAAAACACATGTAGGAAAGTACAAAAAAATAGTCGGCAAGAAAAAACAAATTATTTATACAGAGAAAATATGTTCATATTTATTTAGGTTCGTATAACAGTCTAGGGAGCAGTGAACTGCCAGGTGGAGAGAAGCCATGTATATAATGGTACAGCACACACTCATACCTCTCAGCTGTACAGTTTTTTGCAGAATGTCTAGATTTTTGCCTCATATTTTTGGTCCATTTTTCATAAAGTTGCCGTTTTCTGGCAAATTACTGGCAACTCATTAAAGATTAAAGTCAGAAAATGAAGACAGACACTTGAGTTTCAGACTTCATACCCTTCAGAAAATGTGTGCTAACTTAAAACCTGTTATTCTATCAACTTTCTAAGTTTGTAAGAGCAATATTTAAAAATTGTTCCTATTTTTTGGGCTTTTGTCCCACTTTTATTTATGGCTTTGTCCAGATTTCTTGCTCTAAGAGGTTGAAAGGTATGCACACACTATAATGATCAATTACTTACTTTCCTGACTTCCAAATATCAACTCCAACAGATGCAGAACTGCCTGGAATTATTATCTCATAGGTTGTAAGCCAATTGAAGCCAATCTTTTCTTCCACCAAGTTTTATACACTAGATTTCATTTCAGGTTTACCTGTTTTATATGCTTAGACTCTTGCTTAAAACCTCCTAGAACTGTAAAAATAAAAACACTAAACTAGGCGGCACAGTAGAAAACTTAAAACTGAAACGTAACAAACATAACTACTGCAAACTCATGCATGCCCTACAACAGACAAAGCATTCCACCTAAACGCAGAGCAACAAAAATGTTTTTATAAAATAAATGACACACAAAAGAAATCCAAGCTATAATAAGTTTATACTTTTATTACTTTGAAATAGTACCCGCTCCTTTTTAATAATGTGGTGAAAAAGCTATTAGGTTTAGGGAAAGACAAAGTGAGTAATAAAAGTTACAGAAGTACGTACGCAGAATGACTCCACTTTCATTAGATTTTCCTTTAATCTATATTTAATTCAAGCAATATCGCTCCTCATGAAAAATTGCATTGTGGGAATGCAAATAGCATTCCTGTGTCATTTTCAGCATTGATTATTAAAAGATTTTCGGTTTTGATATCAGCCATGTGGGCAGCCACGGTGGTTTAGAGGTTAGCGTTGTAACTTGTCTCCGGTTCGATTCGCGGGTGGGGTGTCTTCTGTGCGGAGTTTGTATGCTCTTCCTGTGGTCACATGGGTTTCTTCCAGGTGCTCCGGTTTCCTCCCACATTCCAAAAGATGGACTGGCCATTCCAAATCAGCCCTAGGCGTGAGGGCGTGCGTGTGTGTGCTTTCTGTGGAAGGTTGGGGATGGGCTAACAACTCGACACCGTAAAATTTACTGTCAATTATGAGCGGACAGGTGCTTCGCTGTAGCGACCTCTAACCTGGAAAAGCCGGAAGAAGATCAGCCGTGTCCGTTTCCATGCGATTGCGCTTTGAGACGCAGACTTATTGACTATACATCTGCAGGTACACATGTACGATAAGGCAATAAGGCATATTGGCCTCTAAATGTTCCAACTTTAATCTTGTAAATGAAACTAAAAGGTAAAAGATAGAAAGTAACAACTATCGCTCAAAAGACCCACCATAGTGGATTCGCGAAAAAGAGCCTCATCCTTACATCATTTTGTCTCCCCTGCCAAGTTGATTTCCTCTTCAACGCTCACAGCAAAAAATTAAAAACTTTTCTATACCAAATACAGAACTCCAAATCCTAGCTAGAAAATGGTGATAGTGGGAATGTGTATCTACTGGGGAGACATATCTGTCATGTACACCTCATTATGTGGAATATTTCTCATTCTGAGTCTCTGTTCCGCATTGAAACGATCTGTAAACACACTCACTCTTTAAGATTTTTTAAATCGTTTATAAAATACAGAATGCTGAATCATTTCATTAAAATACAATTTTACATGTATAAAGTAACACATTTTAACACTATTGGGAGATTCCTGGCTGAAATTGTTAGTGGGCACTGCTTGTAGCAAAAATAAGACATGCTGGGAGACGGATAGGTGTCTCAGAGGATCCCCATGCCATGGAACAGGCTACTCATTCATGTGAAGAAGAGCCTATCCCAAACCCTATTTGTGCGTAATCCTGATCAATGGATGGGAAATCAGAAATTCACCTGGGTCTGGCTCCCATTTCTCTGATAGAAAGGGGCACACAGTAATGCCCAAACTAAAAACTAACATTATCCCCCATACACACCCACATAACCTCTAGAAACTTCCAAACATACCCAAAACTGGGGACTGATTTTAAATATTGGGCTTACATTATGTACTTCGAAAGCTGACAGAATAACAGGTTTTGCATTAGCCTGACCACAGCCATTACATAATCACAAACTTGGTCTCGGTCCATTCCTGGTCCCTGCTTTTAGTTGATTTATTATGCTTTTGTGTAAAAAAAAAAAGAAACATAGTAAATTAGACGATTTAAGAAACTCTGATAGTCTGCTTCCTTTTTTGACGCAGAATACCAGGGTTTGTAAAGTGTTTTTTGGGCTACCGGAGAATCGATTTGATTTCAGGATAGTCCGGGGGAAAAAAAAGGATAGGTGGCAACCCTACCAGTGGATTTGCCGATTTTTTTTTTTTTTAATCAGGAGCAGATCAAAACTATGAAGCAAAACTGTGGACATTTTATGAACTCAGAGACAGTGAGCGCCATGGCATGGAAAAACATCACATTAACATGAAACATACTGGTTCTTTGTTGAAGTTTATAGCAAGTACAACTCCTGTTCGGGGCATTTGTTAACTATATTTGTATTATTTTGCCCTTTTGTTACTTGCTAAATGTAACGTATTTTATTTCACCTCGTGTTACCATACTACGTAACGCATGGAGTACAGAAGTTATTCAGAAGCATTATTGTATGCAGTCATAGTTGGGGATTGCCACCTGGGCGAAAATGAAGTGTATTAACCCACCACTGAGTTCGCGCAGGAATGGGCATGCCCGCCGTGTTTGACATGCAGGAGGGCGGGGATTAACAATGGCAATGTGCCATGATTGACACACAATGCAAATATAACGGTAAATCCGTGTCATGTAGCAGATACAGTAGAATTAAAAACAGAGCATTTAATAAGCACAATAATGACATGAATGGCCTTTCCATTCAAATGTTCCACAAGCATCTTGACAACCAAATACTGTTATGAAAGAAAATAACAACACATTCAAAACTGAACTAAACCTGTACAAAGATCCATTGTCACTTATTAAAGCACTCCACTATTTGAAAATATTACATTGATTCTTATGTGAAATAAATGAGGGGGGAGAATATGGAGCCTTTAATAATAACTTCAGTCAGGCAGCTCACGGCATGAATTATTATGATTTAATGCTTTTATTTGTTTAAAATTTCTTGATGAATGTGTGACAAGATACTTGTAATGTTGAACAGTTTGGAACATAGATTTTTTTTAAAGATTGAAAATAAGGAACGTGACTTGTAATGAGGTACCTCTTAATCCATGCAAAAACTCATGACATATGGAAAAAAGGGTACTTTTCCATTAACTGGGCAACACTTTCAGCTTCAACGCGAACACACACTGAATTGTAAGAAGAGTTGACTTCGTTTTAAGAAGTGTGATATTGCCTGTTCTTTCTTAAAAAGAATAACCTGTATTATCTGGCGTGTTACAGCTGTGCTTTACATCCTCGCACAGCTGTTATGCTTGATGCACTTTACATTTTAAACGGCTGTTACCAAAATAAGTGGTTTTCCTACACTGCCTTCTGTGACTCAGATAGTGTTGCTGCGACAACCTGATTGATCATGTTTTTCCAGTACTGGAAAGGGTATTTGGGAGGGAACAAATACATGTAGCTACACGCTTTGGGGACTACTCCTCTGATTCCCTCAGTCCCACCCCAAACTGATGATTCTTGGAAAAAAGGTGGTTAATTATTAGAATTACAGACTTTTTACTTTACAAAATGTATATTAAGTCAAGTCAGTCAAATAATGTTAACCTTCAGTCACAGCTATTGAACAAGCATAGGACGTTCTCGTTCTTAGAGCGGTAGTTGTCTTACAATTAAAGAACTGTTCAGATGACTGTAAAGCAACACGGGTTGGTATTCAACGAGTTATCACAAGCAACATTACAAGAAATGGTACTTAATGGGGCAACAGTTATGTTTTTTTCCGATGTTGGGCTAATAACAGAAACCGCAAAACTGCTCAGTAACACTGTTGCCCTGATAATGGAAAAGTACCGAAAAAAGTGTCAATGTCTTGCGTTAATAGCACTAATATTTTAAAATGTGTTTGATTTTAAAATAAAGTAGTAATGATATAGCACGAAAAATATTTAAAAACTGCTTTAGTAATGGTGAAATATAGGTCTAAATTACCTTGTGTTTTGGTGGCATCTTTCAATCAAACGGTCATAGGCAGGGTTTGGGCGAGGCTTGCTACTGCGCATCTGGTTGGTTAATACACTTTAATTTTGTCACCAACTGAGCCTGTTAGTGATTGAAACCATGACCAAACTTGTGCAAAAAGTTCATGTGGTGCTTCTTTGAGATATCACTGCAAAGAAAAGTGAGTGACTTGTGTGTGCTAGAATAGTGGCAGCATATGGAAGGCGTTTACCATACTTGAAATGTTTCTGATTTTTAGTAGCATCTCTGATTTTGACTCAGATTTTAGCTCTGTCCCTGTTAATCTTGCCCAAAACAGGTGACATTTGTAGAAAAGGTTGTCGATTATATACAATAAATTGTGGCAATAATTACAGTTATAGGCTTCTTTACTTAAAAAAAATGTATATTGATTCACACTCTCTTACTCTTCCAGAACTGTATCTCAAGCTGATAGTGCTAATATTTTAAAATTGTGCCTGATTGTTTCTGGATTTGTCAGTGATGCTGTTGAGATTTGCTCCTCATTTATTGTGGGATATGTGGTAAACTAATATATTAATTTTAGTATATAAGTTTAATCTTTAATTCAGTCATTATTGTGTGTGTTTATCGGTCTTATAAACTGGGGCAGAGTTAGAATTAGCACACATTGCTAAAGTGGTGCAGGGCTCCTTCTTAACATGTTACTAATGTGCACTAACCTCAACCCTACTCTTAACCATAGAAAAAAATCCTTTCCATAACACTATCCCCCGGATTCACGAAACCTCTGTGTAAGACTTAATATGTCTTACTTGGAGGCTGCAGTTGAACGGTAAGATGTCAGCGTGCCATGAATATTCATGAGGGCATGCTGACTCAACCGTAACTCTTACACGGACTGAGTAGGAAAGCAGGGGGCATGTCCGACTGCCGAGCAGTCTAAATGTCCACGCCCCTGCAAGGTTTTAAAAAGCGTAATGTCAACACACAAGAGCGAGTTTGCTTAAATGTACTTGCACCCAACACCACACTCCCTGACACTGTAAACCCCATCACACTTATATAAAGTAGATAATTATGTGTTTTTTTTTAATCCACGATATAGCTGCCCATATTTGCACGTGTGTGAGTGGGTGTGCCCATTGCTTCGCTGTAGTTAGCAATTCCGGCATGGAAGAGCATAAGAAAGAATGTTTATGCAAATTACACCAAATTGCAATAGCGTAATGGTAGAGGGTATGTACAAAGAGGAGGCATTCACAGTTTGATTCCCACCACTCCCCTTCTTATTTATCTTTTAAATCAGTATATGAAATAATACCAGACATATATGATTAAAATATTAGTAAAAGCAGTGAAATGGCCAATGTATCAGTGAACAAAATATATATTTTTAAAGGATCCAGATATATAATAGCTTGCCATTAAGCAGCACTTTACCCAGCTAAACAGAGGTGCCCAAAGTTTAAAAGCGCTTTACCCAGCGCAATACAGGTGCCCATAGCTTAATAGCGCTTTACTCAGCGCAATAGAGTTGCCCAAAGTTTAAAAGCGCTGTACCCAGCACAATGTGTTTGCGCGGACGTGCACACTGTGCCAACCAGGGCACTGGGGAGCAACGTAGATCTAAGTTGCTTAAATGCAGCCACACCCCCTAGCCTGTCTAGACAATATTAAAATAAAAGAATGACAAGGTTCGAACCCAGGACCCTATGCATCATAATCAAAGTACAGAACCACTAAGCCATGACAGCTTAGGAGAAACAGCCACTATTAGCATACATATACTTAGAAATGGTAGATAAACCATTACTAAGCATGTCTGCAGTCAGCCTAAAATTCTCAAAAATGGCCAATCGCAAAAAAGTGTGGGAAATGTGGCATATTTAAGCCCCATAGGTGGGAATACTCGCCATAACTGGTTGTAGCTCACATTTGCAGTCAGAATGGCAGGTGCAGGAGAGGGTTCATGCTTCTGAGCGCAGCGTTGGTGCACCGAGGAGTCGAAATACATGGTTTGGCTCCTTGTCCACCATCATGAGTCCAGACTCCTGCAGGGCCAGTTCCAAGGGACAGAATACAAGGCTGAGGCTTGGATCCAGTTAGCTCATGACCTCACCAGTGTCACAGGTGTCCCTCGCACCGGTGAGCAGGTCCGTCACCACCATGCAGACCTGAAGAGATGGAAGGAGGACCGCTTGAACCAATGGATCCAGGAGACCAATGGGATGCAGGATGCCCCACGACTGAGTATGTAGCCATGGAATGCAGTATATAAGAATTGATAATTGAGTTTGTATAATGGATAGGTATGTCTCAATATCCCTTCATTTACTTTACAGCTGCAGGTGACCGTGCTGCGAATCAGCAAGCCTATGCTGATAGGCTGCAAAGGCTGCGCCACCAGGCAGGTTAGTGAATATTTTGCATGTTTTGTTATATAAAATAGGGGAGAGAGCATGAAATAAAGTGTTGTAGTACAATAATACAGCCATAAAATGGCCTGAATAAGTCCTCTACATGTACTGTCATATGAAAAAGTCATAGTGCCAGAAAAAGAGTGTAGTAACCCATCAAGAAAGGTAAAATATGTCTGGAATAAAATCTCTGTAGGTACTGTCATATAAAATAAGTGAGTGAGCCTGCAAAAGTGTGCTCTAACCCATTAATAAAGGTATAATATGTCTTGAATATGTCTTCCATATGCACTGTTATAACAAATAAAGGAGTGAGCCTGTGGAAAAGTGTGTAATGTCAGTAATAAAGGTTTAAAACCCGTAGTGTGTGTGTGTCACTTAGTTTGAAATGTTGTACCCTTGCATTATACAAATAGTACTGTGTTAGAAAGTGTTGGCAACCCAGAGTTCTGCAGTCCCATCTACAGTGGGTGATGGAAATGCTAGTAGCTGTGAAGCATATATACAGTCCTCAACAGTCAGTTACTGGCTGGCATGCATAAGTAAATCTGGCACATGAGTAGCATGCTAATATGTTCCCCAGAAATGTGAGTGTGCTTCAATAAATGCAGGGTTCTGCACAAATTGAAGTGAAAATGTCATGTGAAAACATCCAGATATGCAGATAAAGAAATATAAATGCAACCATGAAATATGTAGCAGTAACATCTGCATCTTGGACAGTTAGTATGTCAGATATAGGTCAAGTATTTATTAAACTAGCCAATCCCATTACATAACCTAATGCAGGGTGGCAAGTGTAATAATACATGTAGGGAATATACACTTGCAGTCACTAGGAATGTAGTGTAGAGTAAAACTGATTATAAGATGTTAACTGAGGTTTTTTCTACACCCTACTGTTTGTGCATAAACCATGCAATTCCACACCTCAATGGGTATGTGAAATCTTAAATATTTGTTTTGACATATGTCCTATTGTTTTATAAATATTTGCATTCATGTTGATGCATGTTCCCTGTTCAAACATCACGTTCATGGTAGCCTGTTGCTACCAAACATCCCTGCATGCTGTTGGAATATCCACTGTCATTCAATATATGCATGTGCTATGCTTGCTGTTCAACTGTTGGAACCTTGGTGTGTTGGGTTAATGGGAATATTACTGCATGCTGTTACAACTAATCTGGAATGCTGTTGTTTATGTTGCAATTAAACATACCTAATCACAGAACGTATCGGAAGGCCGGTCCCAGCAGACCCACCTGTCCCTCCTCAGTTGTCGAGTGCACCTGGCACCAGCAGCTCCAGTGCCCAGCCTGGGCTCCCCTCCTCCATTGGTCCTGTGCCACCTTTGGGTGGAAGCACTGCAGGGGATGGGGCTCATCCCCCCTGTGCAAGCATGGGTGGAGAAGGGCCACCTGTCAACCTTCTAAGGGTCCGGGCTGTGGTGCGCAGGGAGATCCAGCGTTCAGTCGCTGATCCCCTACGCCAGCTTGAGGCGAGAGTGGCGCGTCTCTTGGGTGAGCCTGCCCGTCCTACTCAGCCCCCAGCACAGCCACCCTCGGGGCTGTGAAGGTGCAGTGGTGACTGCCCATGGGTGGGGATCTCAGTTCCACTGTTACCATCTGTGGGCTCATGGGCTTGCGATTTCCAAACAACCTTCCTCGTCAATTGTGTTCACCCACCCCATGTGTCAAATTCCACCCCTGTAATGCGTCTTGTTTGTCTTGTCTGTTTACCTCCCCAACCTACCTCCCCAAATATACCTACATCCCCTACCTCACATTCCACTCTCACCTGAAAAGAAGAATAAACAAAAGGACAATCTGCCCCATACATAGCTGCCCATTTCACACACATGTCTGCCGGACATGTAAACTGATAATTTTAATTGGCAGTACAACATACTCTGTTGTCTTCACCCCTCTCTCAGGGGTGTAAGGTTGCAAATTTCACATCAAACTACGAATGTATGCACAGCTGTTGCTGGCAAAGAAGTAGGCAGCTATAGGCCTTCCCTACACCCTTCCTGCACATCCCAGCTGGTTTCTCTACTGTCTTTCCCTCTTTGTCCCCCATTTTTCACCACTTTCCTATCTCCCCAGTTTCTTTTCTTTCAAAGAAATTAGTGCAGGGGTTAGCGGGAGTAAGCACTTTTAAGCAGTAGTTAGCGGGGGTGCGCGAATGTGAGCTTGTGTGCGCTTAGGTAAGCATTGCTAAGCGTAGTGCAAACCCACACAAACCTGCTTACAACTGCTTAAAAGTGCCTTAGTCACTCTGTATGACAGGGCCCTTGTATTGCTCAGCAGCAAAACAAAATACACCTGTTAGTCTCGAACACCAGACCTTGGACTCACCAGTCTGCATGAAGTACCATTATGCCACAGCAGATATACAATAACTTGGTGCTGAAAGAAATATATCATGCATTACAATGCGTGAATGTAAAGGGAGAATAGGAATGGCATAACACAAATCATGTTCTGTGACCTTTAACCAGCAAGTGGTGTGGAATTACATGACATGACTGTGAAAAGAGTACCAGACATGCTAGTAAGGAATAATGTTACAGTAGCACCTTACAAACCCCACACAGTATCAGAGCAGGATAAACACTGGCATATTTGAATAGGTCAGTGGCCAGACCTCCCAACTGTGACTGATTTACAGGGATGTCCCTGATTTGCAAACAAATGTTAGTTGTGCCCCTGACTCCCTTTGAAATGTGCTAACAGTAGGCAGAAAGGTGGGGAATACCACTTAATGATAAATGTCAATAAGTGAGAGTGGACAATGCTTGCACGTCAGAAAAGGTGTAGTAATACACATGCTCCGAATCCCCCAAAGTTGCAACTGCAAAATATCTGAAATATATCACAGGTGTATCCCACTGATATGTACCTTTCCCTGAGGCTGTTCAAATATATACCCGAGAGTATCTGAGGCCTGGAAGAGTCAGAAAGACACAGGCATATCAGCCTGTCTGCTGTTACACACTCTGCAAATAGCTGTAGAATGAATTCCACAAGCATGCCCTTATGTAGGAGTACAACACAGAAATATCAAAGGATGTAGCCATGTACTGCTAGCAACCACCTGTGACAATGCCATTGTTCAGGTGCTGAAAAGACTGGTGTAGAGCACAGTCAAAGAATACTAGGCTAACCTCTGACTACCATCTGGATATGTCCACAGGCGGGAGCTTCTAAGACAGATTACTAGCCTTTATAGACTTACAGGTACACAGCAACTCTGTATGTTCAGCAAGATAAACATCACATGATAATAAATAATGCACTCTGCAGTTCTGCACCCCTACCCAAAGGTACTATATACCCGTGTAGTCAGGCACAACCAAGGGTGTAGGTAGGCATACACAGTACTGAAATATGTCCAGTTGTCCTGAGCAGACTGTGCTAATGTCAACACAAACAAACCACAAACTGTTCAGAAGTGAGTAATGTACTAATGACAGTATAGCAATTCACAAACAGTGCATGTGCCTGATATTCATAATTGGTAGTACAACATACTTAGTTGTCCTCACCCCTCTCTCAGGGGTGGAAGGTTTCACATATCCCTCCTAATGTATTGCATATGCACAGGTGTTGCTGGTAAAGAAATGGGCAGCTATGAACCTTCTCCACACCCATCCTGTACATCCCGAGCTGGTTTCCCTACTGTCTTCCCCTCTTTGTGCACCCTTTATCACCACATTCCTATCTCCCCATTTACTTTTCTGTCAAAGAAATAGCACGGGGGTTAGTGGGAGAGAGCACTTGTAAACAGTAGTAAGCAGGTTTGCACTACTGTGCACATGTGTGCGCTTAGCTTAGCATTGCTAAGATATGATAAGCTAAGCCAAGCTTAGCTTACTATTGTTAAAATAAAATAAGCTAAGCTAAGCTTAGCATCACTAAGCGTTGCGCAAACCCGCTTACAACTGCTTAAATGTACCTTAGTCACTCTGTATGACAAGGCCTTTGTACTGCTCAGCAGCAAAATAAAATACCCTTGTCAGTCTCAAACCCCACACCTTGGACTCACCAGTCTGCATGATGTACCGCTAAGTCACAGCAGATATACAATAGCTTGGTGCTGAAAGAAATATAACATGCATTACAATGAGTGAATGTAAAGGGAAAATAGGAAAGCCATAGGAATACATTGCAATACCTACTGTTGTACACCAGTTAATTCTCTAATTCCAAAAGAAAGTACATACTCCCATGTATCCAGTGTTAGCATTAGGAAGTTTGAGTAAACCTACACACTGAGAAGAGTGTACTGGAAGAAGCAACAGTCAGGTTTCAGTACAACATGCATTTCACTGGCTACAACCCAGCTTCAGATATGAGACATATACCAACCTTCTGACAGAGACAACAGTGTCCACAGCAAACAAGCATGGTCCCCACCTTGCAAAACTGAAAGGGCTATGCCTACCTAACCTATCATTTTATAGCAGTGTCCTGAAATCACAGCGAGAACTGCAATTACAACACAGCAGGCTGCATGCAATTACTAAATGGTGGGCACCAATTGGTGCAGAGGCCATCACATGCACATGTGCAGATACCAAGAAAATCAGCCTGTATCTGCTGTCCACACATGCAGAAATATCATTGCACCAACTGGGAGAGAGAGAGAGAGAGAGCGCGAGTGAGAGAGACAGACAGAGACAGACAGACAGACAGCTACAAACAGGCTGTAGGATACAGCCACTGAAAAGAAAGACCAACACACAGAGGAAACCAAAACAAAACAAAAAACAAACAAAAAAACAAACAAAATAACAATCAAATCAACACCTACAACAGACGGAGGTGAGGAATACAAAGGTAAGGCATGTAACAGATATGTATTTGTTGGCATCAGAATGATGTGTCTGAAGGGTAGTCTACATACTGTGAATCATCCATATGTGGCAGCAGTCCGCATCTATATATACATGCACATTTGCATAGGGCAAGGGACATACTGCAGCTGTTAGTGAAGGCTGGACATATGTATGTTGTTGAAGGCTGCTATGTAGACATATGTATGTAGGTTGTAGTGTGTGGCATTGCAGACAGCAAGCAGTGCCAGCATATGTCATGTGGTGATTAAATGCTGTGGGACTGAGCTACAGGCAGTGAGGCCTGCTACAGCTATACAGCCTGAGAACAGCAGAATGCATTCTGCACAACATCGTGCAATAGTATTACATAACTACATGTCTCACAACTGTTGCATAATTGACATCCTCACCATGAAAGGTGGGCAGTATATGTGCCTATATGTGCAGCTATATGTACAGCAATGGATGTTTAGATGTATATATATATATATATATATATATATATATATATATATATATATATATATATGTGAGTGTGTGTGTGTGTGTGTGTGTGTGTGTGTGTGCATAAATATATATATATATATATATATATATATATATATATATATATATATATATATACATATATAGAATTAATGATATTCCCCGGTATTCATGAAGCTCAGCGCAAGGCCGGCTTTAGGCTTGCACCGACCGTGCAGCGTGGAGATGGCGCAGTAGCGCCATATGCATATTAATGAAGGTGCGCTGCTGCCACAACAACATGCATAGGAAATGAGCACGAGTGCATGAGGCGTGTCGAAGTGCAGCAGAGAGGCGTGGAAATGTCGGCTGTTGACGTGCAACCTAAAATGCTGAATTACAGTCTGCCTGCAATAGTAATCACACCTGGAAGTGTCCATGGATACTGAAATGTATGCAAAGAATACAAGATAGTTCTTGCAAACACAAGAAGCAAACACAAATGCACATTAGCAAATATCGTCTCCATCCCTCGAACAAATGACAATTAAAACCGTGTGCCTGCATTCTAATGCAGTGTAGATAGTTATACCAAGTGGAAGTGAAATGCATCATGTTAGTGCACCACCAACAGCTACGTCTAGCCCAATGGTCAGTGTTATCACCTGTCCCAAATTGTGAGGGATAGTACATAGCTGGGCAGTTATGTCCATACCGAAACCATTCTAAGTGTAACATATCCTGCGACCGTATGACATATTTATGTCCCACATCGCATGTAATAGTCACGTACAATAGTTATATTCATATGTAACATACCACATTACAAGAAATAGAATAAGCAAGTATACGAAACAGACGGAGCATATAAACTGCTACAACAATAAGCTAACATGTAAGCATAAAACAAAAGCATTATCTGTAGTACTGACTGTGGGTATGTGTTGTCATGTAGAATCTGATGGGGATCCGGAATATATCCCATGCTGGCAATATGAAAAGGTGGCAACCCTACCAATGGTCAGAGCATTTGGCCAGAAATCCGCCCATATGCAGTCCAAGCCGTTTTTGTCAGGATGTGTAAAAGCTGAACGGGTATTACCCCGGTGTACCTACCATGTCATCAAAGATAAGTATTTGTGTGTATCTATGTGCGTGATGTACAGCATGTGGAAGGCGAAAAATGCCAGGGTAGTCCTCACACCCATACAGGTATCTGACATATGTAAGGTATGTAAATGTGTTCCCTTGACCGTGCCCTGGGCCATCAACCAACAAAGGGATGGATGGAGTGTCTGGAATATGTGTGTGTGTGTGTGTGGGGGGGTGGGTAATGTTATAATCCACAAAGACGAGAGTGTGTTGGGCGCACAATAGGTGAACATGGTGCACGAGGGAGCAGTGGGTGATTCAGAAAGAAACACATAGAACAAGCATACACATCCACAATACAACCTGACAGGCCATACTGTAGAACACAATCACACAAACATGTGAATCATAAAATGTGCGATACACATGTACAGAAACGTCACCGGCACATACCCACAGAATGGTCTGGATGGAAGTGGGCCATCCAAATGCGACACACCTGGATGCATAATTGAATACCCAGCATCCACTCTACAGCACACAACTCGCCCCCATTCCCGAACGTCCACCAAATCCAGCCATACTTGGGATACTAGCTTGGCGCAGCCATATCTGCACATACTGACCACTACTCATGTGTAGTAGGCTGTGTCACCCTAGGCAGTATCAGGATTGCAAACTATGTATCCCTTGCATGTAAAACCCTAACACATTTTCAGAAAGCAAAAACAATGGACGGTCGATGGGTTGTTCAATTTTTGGATATCCCTCATGGGATACGTATCCTCTGTAAACAGCAGACTTGGTATCACGACACAATGTCCACACCTGTAGACATATGGACAGAAGTGGTATGTGCAGTAGTGGTTTACAAAACTGTTCAGCCTCTAGATGGTCATGCAGAACCTACTACCCAGGATCAAACAGCTGCCCGTGATGCACGTCTTTCCACAAGAATTATCGAGAGAATATATTGTACACAGTCACATAGTGGCACTTGGAAATAGGGTCATTAAAGCACTGACATAAGCAGGGTACCTCCCGACCCACTGTGTGAGGGACAGTCACTGTCTGGGTAGGTGTGTCCTGACCAAGAATGATACAATGGCAAATGTCCTGTGATTGTAGGAAATAACTATGTACCATACATCATGTAACAGTTGCCTAATTCAGTTATTTCTGGATGTAAAGTACGTAAATCGTACAAGAAACAGAATACACAACTAAAGTGCTACAGGAATAGGCTCTTATCTAGGCAAATAATGAATGTTCTAAACCCCATACTGACCGTGGGTATGTGTTGGCCTAAACTATCTGGTGTGTCCAGCATATATTCCATCCTGGACATATGAAAATGTGGCAACCCTACCAATGGTCAGAGCATTCGCACAATAACTGGGCAGCCTCTGAATTATCCACAAAACCAGTGACCTTAGGTGGAAATGTGTTAAATGAGACTTGAATGACCAATGACAATAATTAAGAGTAATAGACACATTTGCCTGCATAAAACAAGTATTAATACATAGGGCTCTGAATCTGTCTTGTTTCAAGTTACTAGTATTAATATTGTAGAAGTTTCCATGATTGTCCCTGGTGTCTCATTGCCTTGTCCCTGTCACTATGACAGAGGTCCATACACATATGTACACTAACCAATTGTCACATTTGTAGATAGTACAATTGCATACCTGTAGTGAAGTTATAAGTGATGTCCAGAATAATATTCATCATGTATGTGAATGCAATAGTCAAATGCGAATGGAAACACCCCCCCCCCATCCTGTATTATGCATTGGAACTACCCACCACACCATAATATGTAGTACCAACATGATAATCTGCTCAGACATGGCCAACCCCCTGCATCTGTAGACACAGGTAGAATGTTAAAATTGGGACTAACCCCTTACATGTGCTAAGTCTGACATTAGAACAAGGTCAGGGAAGTTCTAGTTACCAGTTGGACAAGCCTAAACCAGGATCACCACACCAACACCCTGATAATCAAACACATGTATGTGCCAGGACTATAAACTTTGGAGTTCTGAATATCCTTGGAGTGAGTAAATATGCAGCACGGGTCCAGAGCAGTAGGGAATAGGGAATGTCATATGTGTAGTACCGTGGTTTTCCCAGCAGGAGAATGGATGCCTGCTGTGTAAGGGAAACTGTGAGGCATTTGTTACTGTAGCTATGAACCATGGGTATACATATAAATGAAGCCGAAAACCAATAGTGTAGTGGTTAGAGCATCCGCCTAACGTAAATGCATTCCCAGTTCAAATATGACTATAGCACATATCACTTTCTTGTGTAACGAATGCCTCTGTGCTGTAAAGCCAACATTTAAACACGTAAAGGTGAACGTGTGTTTCGCATGGGGACGTTAACCGGATTTCATCAAAGTGGAACTGTCATAATGAATAAGGCACACCTAAGCACAAAGAAGTGGCAGTACACATATGTAACTCACAATAAGGATATGAAAGTGTGTAAGCAGCCACCAGCATAAGAAAAGTATGTTGTTTTGTTCAGATGTATGTGTAGATATATAGATGTGTGTATAGATTTAAATCCACAGACATAAATTAAATAAATACATGAAATGAAAAACTATTTTATATATGTATATATAGAATGAACCCTGAAAGGAGAAAACATACACAAGGGTTGTGAAGGGAATCTAGAGCGACTAAGGTATTATACAGTGCTTGCAGCATATGTCAGATAAAGCGGCCTGTGAGTGAGCAGAGCACCGCTATTCACACCAGAAGCAGGGTTATACCAGTGGGCATAATATCGTTGAACTGCTAAGTCAACATTACACACAGACGGAATGTAATTCATGTTGTGACCACCTACACTTGTAACCCGCAAATGGCCGTAATCCGCAACACCAGGAAAGGCACACATGTGCAAATAATACACGAGGTGGTACAAAATGTGTGTAGGGCACCTAACGCTCTGGAGAGGGCAATGTGTAAAGGTGTGTCATGGCTGCGATATCAGGTGGATAATGGCTGTAAAGAGTGGAAACTCAACATGGGTGGGTTGGAGGAACCATGGCTATACCATTATGGATACAGGAGTGTCAGGGTTGGTTGCGTTGGTTCCAATGGAGCGGCCAGTGTAGGTCAGCTAGTACGTTATTGCGATTATTAGCTAGAGCGTCATCTGCATGAAGACATGCATGAATGGGCGTACCGTCATTGAAGGTTGTGCATCAGGGCTGGCAACTATGCACGTAAAAGTCTATCAGCAAATCATTAGTGGACCGAAGTTACACTGTGGCAACCCCTAACCGGGAAAAGCCGAAAGACAAAAACATGCAGACATCAATATGTTGACATACATTCTCTGTAACACATGCACTCCATTTATTGACATAAATATTTATGTGCCCAGAAAAATACAGTAGCAGGCATACTAGGCTGTGCAGATGAGGAATAGGTCAAATGACACTGTATCACCTCACACTCAGCAGCGGTACTCCATACAAGAACAAAGTGCGACATCTGTCCGCTGTATAATGTGCTATATACAGATTACAAG
>NC_056741.1:740949626-741039626 GCF_019279795.1 Protopterus annectens | reverse complement strand
GAAGGGGGACACAGCTGACAGTTGTACACATTTGTTAATACTGTACTGGTATGCCAGGTACTCCATTGCAGTGTGTGGACCTACCTAAATTGTTGGTTGGAGGCATACCAGTGTACGTCAGATCCTAGCTAGAATCACCAGCATAGTGGTGTCAGACGTCCTAGCCTTCACGACCTGCATACAACTACCTGGCCTGCTGTAGTCTGTGTGTGTGTGTGTGTGTGTGTGTGTGTGTGTGTGTGTGTGTGTGTTTGTGGGTTTGTAGTCATCCATTGGGCATCTATAGAGTCCATTGTATAGCATTTCACTGTAGTGGTCTACACCTGTCCAGCTGTATGAGACTTGTGTGGGCTGTAAGGACAGACATGATGTTAAGCCCATAACCTGCAGTGGGTTAGGACACCCTGTGTACTACTGGCTACTATTGTGACCCCGTAATGTGCTTCAGATGTCATGGTGCCACTATGGACGTGTACTGTCAGCTGCCCTAACAGTCGCCCACCAAATTCCCCTCTATGCTCACATCCATACCATAGCTATAGGTAAATACACATTCTAATACAACTGCCAATTGGTAGGTTGATTGACGTACCTTGGGGGTGTTCCAGACCTGAGGATGGTGCTGGAGGGCTACCTATGTCGGATGCACACAGTGCACATCCTACACATGTCTAAGCACAGGTAGTGTCATGTTTGGCATCCCTTGTACTGTGCAAGTCAGAGAGGGTGACATTCCCTGGGTACCTACTGTGTCAGTGCATATGCCATGTGTTGCCTCTTTGCCAAGGGCAGGTCATAATGTGCATGCCTCCTTTCGCCAACTGGGTCCAGCTCAGGTAGTCCCTCCTCCATGTCACACTATGCCTGTACAGAACTTGGCAGTGGTGGGGGGCTGTGTGGCCCTACCCCATGCTGTTCCTGCTGCAACTTTTACTGCAAGATTGGATTGTGTAGCCAAGCACATACCATAACAATTTGGGTGCATGTAGCTGGTGAATACTGCAAGGCACCACCGGATGTGACCAGACACCAGAACCGTGACCTCAGCATCTCAAACAAATGCTCAATTATATGTCATGCCTGTGGGTGTGCCTCAGTATGGTGTAGTTGTTCAGGTGTGTGTGCGTTGCTGATGGGTGTCATCAGCCACAGCTCCAGTGGTTACCCAACATTCCCCAGTATGTGACTGTAGGGGATGTCCATATTGACAAAGGTGTGGTACAGCTGCATCAGATTCCATATATTTGAATCGTCATAGCTTCCAGGGCAGACAGCACACACATTCAGTTCAATGCCCTGGCCATCTCATACGGCCTAGCTGCTGGAGGGTATGCCCCTGCAGTTGATGTAGGCCCTACACCGCTCACTGGGTGGTGCTTTGATTCGTACATGCGTGCAGGCTATAGCACCCAGTACCCCAGGGTAGTCTGCCATTTGGTGGGAGAAACGCATATTGCTGGTCAACACATCACGTGTGTTGAGGACATGTACGTGTTCACTGGCATGTGGTGACATGTCATCTGTGGACTGCTGCAATAGTCTGGATGCAGATGCCTGTGAGATCCCCATGATATCCCCAGTTGTGCATTGGGAGGTACCTGTGGCTAGTATACCTAGGCCAACACATACCTTGGTATTCACTGGGATGGGTTCCCTCAGCATGTTCGATGTGTCAGGTGTGGCTGGCACAGCTCAACATGCTGCTGTAGGAGGTCTCTGTACACCCCATAGCACCCCATCATCTCCAGCCCATGTAGCCCCTGGTAGGTTACCCTGAGTTTGTGATGTCTTCCATCACCTCACTAAGGGTTGTCCGGCAGCATTCACAACCTCACCACCCTCAGCCTCTTGCGCATGTTGGTCTATGTTGCCTGCTGCAGCCCTTCTCATTTGATTGGACTGTGTCGAGAAATGTCCCCGCATGTATACACCAGTGGTGTAGAGCGTGGGAGAAACCTGTGTGTATGTTGCTTGGTCACTTTACTGTAGTGTTCTTGCATGGCCCGGCCATGTAATCTGCTGAATGTGCTAATCATCACCTATCTGTGCAGCTTGTTCAGCTTGACTACTCCACTACTGCTGTTTTCCCTCCCAATTTCATCAGGCAGGTATAGACACACCCCTAGCTTAGGCATGCTAAGGCAGGAGCAATCCCAAGGCACAGTGCTCCAATGTATGTACAGTATGCCTAAAACCCATCCCATGCCTTCACCTATATTCCACCCCTGCACCCGGCTGTCTATACACATACACTCTTGGGATCTCCATCACACCCTGGGGATAAACGAGAGTCACTATTGTCAACCTCATTAGCATAGTATTGTCTCCTAATGCATAGTTATATGACCCATACTGATCCTCAAAATTAATAACCACTGCTTACTGTCGCTCAGATCTGCACACAACTGGTTAAAGGTGCCATACTATCACCGTATTTGATGTCCCTTGTTCTTCCCAACAACAAAATAATCAGTTTCAACACGACTAGAACCTGCACACCACAGAAGATGTGCTTTACCACTAAGCCATGGCAGATATACATGCATCTGAGGTGATCACATACAGATCATCCAGCACAGACATTCATTAGTGCTAATGTCCACATACATATCTATCTATACCTATCTAGATCTATATACACACAAGTATACATATACACACACAGACATAGATATTGAATTTACATCACAACAGCAAACCACATGACACCAAAGCATTATACAAGAATGTAAAGGAAACCACATGTGCCACCTGCATTATGTAGTGGTGTTACTATTAAGGCAAGTGTATCACGTTGCGTCACATGGGTCAGACAGTAGTAAGGGTAAGAGTAGGGCTGGTGGCATATACCCACCAGACCTATTGATGAATGTATGTGTATGTCTTGACAACCCAGTCTCTTGGGCGAATATGACATTTGGGGACACTATATAGGAATGCAGAAAAACACACTCAACACATCCTAGAGGTAGCCACTCACAAATACCAGCACATAGAATATGTTTGCCAAATACACACACCTGTCGTGACTTGGAATCGAACACCTACCTGTCTATTCTATCACACTACAGCACTACGCAGTTACAGAATACGCTACCAAGATTACTGGAACACAGCACTACCAGAGGCATACTTCTACGTGGGTGACATAATCAGCAAAGGCAAAGACGCCCATAGGGAATGTATGGAGAGTGAGCAGTCTAAAAGCATTACTCTGTCCCCAGGGAGCTGGAAACACACACATGCATACACACAGTCAGCAGGGCTGTGATTGGAACATAGACCTAACTACTTTATCACACTATAACATTACGCAGTTACAGAACGCGCTACTGAGATTACTGGACCACAGCACTCCCAGAGGCATACTTCTAGGTGGATGACATAATCAGCAAAGGCAAAGACGCCGATAGGGGATGTATGGAGAGTGGGCAGTCTAAAAGCATTACTTTGTTCCCAGGTAGCTGGGGACAGGAACACACACACACACACACACACAGCTGGAAGAGCCGGGATTAGAACAAAGACCTAGCTACCTTTTCACACTACAGCATTACACAGTTACAGAAAGCGCTACTGAGATTACTGGAGCACAGCACTCCCAGAGGCATACTTCTAGGTGGGTGACATCATCAACAAAGGCAAAGATGCTGATAGGGAATGTATGGAGAGTGGGCAGTCCCCAGGCAGCAAAAACACACACTCAGTTGGCAGGCCTGGGATTAGAACATAGACATAACTACCTTATCACACTATAGTATTACACAGTTACAGAATGCGCTACCGAGATTAGTAGAACACAGCACTCTCAGAGGCATACTTCTAAGTGGATGACATCATCAACAATGGAACAAACGCCGTTAGGGATTGTATGGAGTGTGAGCAGTCTGAAAGCATATTACTATCTCAAGGCAGATGGAGACAAACACATGGCAGTGGTGTGAGCAGGACAGCTTCCTATCTATGGAGCACTATTACAACACTACATAGATACGATATGCGCCACAGATAGTACACCTTCCAAGACAGTCAACCAGTGTGTTCAATCTCAGAATCCATCGTGACGTGGGGCATGGACATCTGTTGCCTGGATGACCACTATCACTATACAGGTGTACAATGGTCATACCCATACACAGAGGCACATAACCGACACAAGGTGTCACTGGGCATGCTCACACAGTAGCACACGTCTGTTTGGAATGTACTATGTGTCCATCTACACAACGGCGTACTGGGCATGCTCACACACTTAGTAGCTAAGGGCTGTCTTGCATGCACACAGATTCTAAACACGGAAGGGCACAGTGTGTCGATAGTCATCATTGTTAGCATAAATGTACTATGTGTCCATCTACACAACGGCGTACTGGGCATGCTCACACAGTAGCAAAGGGCTGACTTGTATGCACACAGATTCTAAACGCAGAAGGGCACAGTGTGTCGACAGTCATCATTGTTAGCATGAACGCTGCACTACATATATCTGACACCAGTCTTCTACACAACGTCTGCTGCTGTCCATCACCTTAGCTGCACCAATCTAAACCTGGCACACTACTACCACCCGTGGTGATGTCCTGGTAGCAGTGGCTACTTCGCACGTACAGTACCATACATAGACGAAGAAACCTGGGGCCAGGTAAACACCCTGACACCTACAGGACAACTGCATTGTATGTGTATGCTAAACAGTACTAGATGTGTAGCATTCGTAATCCCAGCTGCCAATATAGATCCAACAATGGGGAATACGGACATCTCTGCAGTGAGGGACACCTGGCATATGGCACAGTTGTGCACAATAGCACTACCACCGTATACCTCAGATACAGACATGCTGGCCATAAGACCATTACAGACCGCTCCAGGTGTTCGTGTCCCCACGTACATGAAAGCCACTAACTTGTACTGACCAGTACACTCTCAAAAGCCATCACAGATGTGTCAGGTGCAGATCACAGTGGTAATTGCCGCATTCTAGTATGTAGCCCTCAGACATCACCATGTCCTTGGACCAGTAACACACATCCAACACCAACACCATGTTACTCATGACCAGTGGACTGTACGTAGCTCTACAGCAACTGTGCAGACTACCCATGTACTGGCAGTGTTCCATCATGTGTTATGCAATGCAACAATACCAGTGTTCATAACCAGGTTGGCGGTACACATAACAGGGGCCCTGGGTCTTATACAGCTGTAACAGATAACTGTTGCTGTACACCAGGGAACACACTCATGTTTGGATATGACATACGTGTAACTACCATGGATATGTACATGGCCATCACAGACAACACATATGTACATAGCATAGCTTTTCCTGTCCTCCATGCAGACAAGTGGCTACAGCAATTACATGCATGCACATGGAAGGTAGGTCCATGGCTGTTGAATGCTAACAGTACATAAGGTAGCAATGTTGACTGAGGTAACATTCCCTCTGTACTGGTTACCCACGACAACTATCATATTATACGACAGTCCATGTGTCATGTATGTCATCACACATGTCCACCAATTGCAATGCATACAAACATGGCTACATGACAGGAATGTAGGACCTACACACATGTACATGTAGTGGTGTGCATTCAGCTACCATGCATGTGCACTAGCTGATGTATGCAGTTCATCAGTGTCTTACTACAACATGCAGTTGCAATGCAGCCCCATCATTGACACCTGTATATGGTGGAATACTGACAGTACGGTAAGATGTACATCAGGTATGGATGGATGTGTGTACATAATGTGGTGGTCCACCTTTGTAGATAGATGTTTGCTGAGGACAGCTCACAGGTGTGTCACAAGCCATCTTATATTAACATGTGCAAACAGTAAGCTATGTTTCTGTTACATGGCGTTGAAGACATACAACCTACACAGCGGTCAGGCTGTTACTGACTGTAAATCACTTGATGCCTGTAACACGTACGTCCTCCCGTGTGCATATAGCAGGACAATTGCCAAAGGTAGCAGTGGTACACATTGTAATGCGGGCACTACTACTGCATGTCTGTCAGATGTATCGTCAGATAGCAGGTGTTTGGTTCACAGTACTGCCATGTGTGCTTGCTTGTGTGACCATATATGCCACGTATGGTGGGGAATACATCCCAATTGTTACACACCCCTGTGCACCTTTGTAGAGATCTGTACATACTGCAGTGTAGAAAGCAACACATAGGCAGAGGTGGTGTGTGTATCACACACATGTTAGCTATCTGTATGTGAATGACATATGTGGACTCCACAGTGGTGTGTATGGATGGCTGTCTGGTGCATGGAGTATGCTACCATACAGAACAGATAGGATCCCTAGCCCCTCATGGTGATGCAATTTGCTACCCCTGTGATGCCATCGGTCCTAGGCATTGCTGCCTACCTGTACATGTTCATTTTCTATGTTGTGTCATGCGGATGCACAGTACTGTAATGGTGATTTCCACATAGGCAGGGGTCCTCACCACAACATTATCAAGTGTGTGTTATAGTGACATCAACCCCATGAGTATGGGCGTGTTACTGTGTGTGTCTGTGTGTGTTCTCATCTTGTAATGTGAAAGTGTATTACTGCTACAAAGTGAGGCCTCCTGCTATCAACTGGCCTCCACCCTTGACATCAGCTAGACTGCTGTGTAAACCCCCCACACCATGTAACTGTGGCTGTGATGTGACCCAGGATGGATGTCATGTCTCTAGCCATTGTAGCCTAGTACACAGCCCACATGCTCCTGGATCAGTGGATGTGTAGACATCTGTGGAAAGTTAGCCTTACTAACAGTGAGGTTGAGGCTACGTATAGCACGCTGGTATTGCCATACATGCCTGTGAGTACTTCACATTTACACATGGGAAACTGCAAACACTGGTACTAAATGGCACATGCAATTAGACAGTAAGGAGGGAAGCAGGGCATCATTACCAACATGCTGTTACTGTTGTTACCAAGACACATACTGTGAACATAACACAATGCATTCTAAATGCAAACACTGTTATGTAATGGCACATGCAAGTAGACCTTAGGGAGGGAAGCAGGGCATCATTACCAACATGCTGTTACTGTTGTTATCAAAACACATACTGTGAACATAAAACAATGCATTCTAAACCTGTACTACATGCTATGTCTGCTGCGTGTCAACAGTACACAACAATTGTAATATACACTTATCTCACTATTCTGTTCACCCTGTGCATCAGACCATATGAGCATGCCCTGCACCAATGGTGTGGATGACAGAGATGCGGCACAGGCATCATCATATGCACAGGGTGATAATGTTTGCCAGGGGCCTAGGCTGCACCAGTGGATGACATTATGTGTGTGGGTTAGGGCTGGTGATCTTATTGGACATGTGTGGTTGATATGCATGTGGGTGTTGCAGTGCCCTACATATGTTTCTGCTGTGTGCGTGTATGTGTTCACACAGTTTTGCCATGTGTGCGGCCTACACGGGGGTATTATTGACAGCTCCAGATTGTACTGACCAGGATATACAGCTCACTGTGTCCGGCCATGGCCACGTGACCTGTGTCTGCCAGGGGTTGCATGGGCACTATCAGGCAGAGGTACAGATTGGCTACTGTCCGATGACACATGTCCACTGGAACCGTGTCCCCACTGGGAATGTCCAGGGCCATGTCCACGTGGCCTGCTGTGTCCTGGTGTAGACAGCACAGCACCAGCTGCACTGCTACTGCTACCGGCACTATGGGAGCGGGCATGTGAAGTAGCTCATTCACGTATACCTGCACCAGGTGGTGTAGCTGGCCTATGTCCACGTGCCCTATGCCTCACTCCTACCAGATGTTTCAGCACAGCCAGCTCACGCTCCCGGATTGCCATGCCATGGTCAAGGATTCCAACCAAGTCACCTAATCACCTGTCCAAAATGTCAGCAATCTGCTGTTGAGCATTTGCCAATGCCTGGATGTTGTAATTTAAAGTATGGATGGCAGCCCTCTGAATCCTCTGCCCTTCTGTGTTCTGCCATTCAGCACGTGCCTGTGCCACCATTGCAGTCTGAAACATGCGTCTGGTGACACCAGCTGCTGCGCTCTGTCCTGCAGGTGCATGTCTGCCAGAGGTTCTCCTACGAGCAGCACTGGCCACATGCCTATGTGGCATATCTGCAGTCATTTCACTGACACCATGGTGTGAGGACACACCTTCTGTAGCCACCACATGTTCCTGTTCCAAGCTAACACATGCTGACTGTCCTTCCATTATGGCCACTGGTGATGGGGTATGTGTTGACATGAGAACTGTGTGTGGGGTAGAGGGGGATATAGCTGGGATGGCAACCATTGGCACAGATTCAGCCCCTGACAACCCTGCCTGTACCTCAAGCATATGTTCATCACTGCTAGAGTCTGTGGGGACACTAACATCAGATGGACCACAGGAGGGTACCGTACCTACATCACCTGTGAATGCAAAAACTCCACATTACAACAGACAGAGACAGACACAGAGACGGACACAGAGACACACACACAGACACACACAGACCATGCATATGATTTGACAGAAGGCATGCAGCATGCATGTGATACAGCAGACGGGATGCAGCTCAGACATTAATAGTGGTAGTTAGCATACATCCCTGGGTTGCACACAACAAGCAGATGTCATATCAGAAGTCATGTATTTCACACAATGGTAGTAAGCATGCATCCCTGTGATACACCATGTGGACCAGCACAAGTTAACAGTACACATGGCTGATGTGACCTTGACCTGAACATGTGGTATGACGTGTACTCTGTTGACGTGTGCATTGACATGCATACATGTGTAACCCACATGCATACACGTGACCCACTTCCCCCAGAATCTCTTTTAAAGTTTTTTTGTCTAGTCCTTCTAGCATGTCGAGGGATCAGTTGCTAGTGTCCTCTCCTGCTCAGCTGGTGAACCTGGGAATACTGAGGCAATGTTACAATTGCCTCATGTACCCAGACAACCCTCTCCTCCTCCCACAAAACACAAATACATGCGAGAGATGCAACTATACGGCCAAACTGGAGGCTGAGCTCTCTCAACATAGGACTGGCAAGACCAGTCGGGAGGAAAAGGTTACCACACACACTATACACCCAGTCTCACATAGTACCATCTCAACCTCAAATCATACACATAAACACACAAAGACATACTCGGAGGCTCTGATCAAAAATCTACCAAAACAGCAGAGGCCACCAAAGCAGACACCCAAAAAACCACCACCTCAGAACACAACACCTGCTACACATAGACCACACAGTCAGAGTGTCAAACAGTCACAGCCCTTAAGGCCAAACACAATGCCAGACACACTAGTCATTGGTGACTCCATAGTCAGACACACTGGCCCGCCACCAGACTGAGTAAGGAGAAGGTCACAGTAAGCTGCCTGTCGGGTGCTAGAATCTGCCACATAACGCATGCACTCAGGTCTCTCAACAGCAGGTACAAATACGACTCAGTCATTGTCCACGCTGGTGTAAACGACCTGAGACGTACCTCCTTGGACTACATGAAAAGTGACATTGAGGAGCTCTCTAATTATGTAGCCCAGGCAGGTATGACCCTGACCCTGAGCAGTATCCTACCTTCACCAAGAATGATGCCACAATACAGAGATAAGATGATCAGCTTTAACAATTGGCTTAAACTCTGGTGTCATTCAAAGGGGATCCAATGTCTGTCTGCCTGGGATGACATGCTGGACAAGCCACGCTGCTTCGCAAGGGACGGCTTGCACCTGTCACCCCTGGGATTCGGATATTGGCAAAGGCTCTTGCCACCCCCATAGTGCCTTTTTAGGCAAGGCTCAAATTCTAAACCTACCACCCTAGAACACAAAAAGGAAAAAACTAAGGGTAATGCTGCTCAATGCCAGAAGTCTAAATCTCAAAATGCACGCACTCGAGGCCCTTCTCAGTATGGAGAACATCGATGTCTGTGCTGTGACAGAAACCTGGTTCAAGGCTCCTGAGAGCACCCCAGCACTATCAGGTTTTACCTCATATCATGCCCGGCCCCAAAATCTGAAAACACCAAGAAAGGAGGGGGTATCCATATTCATCAAGGACACCCACACCTCCAGACTGGTGGCAACGCGATGCATCGGAAACCATCCAGGTGCAATTAACCATAGGCAAGACTGCTCTGCAAATTGTAGCATGTTACAGGCCTCCTCACAAACTCAGGAACCTCACATGGCCTTCCTGAAAACACTAGAGGATAAATGTATGACCAAACACCATCATACTAGGTGACTTCAATTACCCTAATATAGACTGGGTACACTACTCAAGCCCAAACACCCTAGCCCAAAAGTTCCTGGAATTCATAAACTCAAATGCCATGGAACAACTAGTCACCATCCCCACAAGAGGAGAAAACATACTTGATCTCATCATCACGAACATGGGAGCACAATGTTCAACACCCGAAGTATACCCCTCACTGGTGAGATCAGATCACAACTAATCTCGCTGGAGGTCCTCATCCCACCCCCACCTGAAATAAAAAAGACAACAGTAAAGAACTTCAAAGCCGACTTCACACTTCTAAAGACTAGTGTGGTCTCCTTTAAGGCCCCCGAGCCGGGCGGAAAACAGTACTCAAGCCGCTGAATCACTTACAAATGCCTTCTACCAGCACCTGCAGGACTGCATGGATAAGGCAATCCCAAGCAAAACAAAAACTCTTTGTACCAAAGGCAAGCGTCCAGTCTGGTGGACCCCAGCCATAAACAAACTCTACAACAAAAGGAGGAAGCTATTACAAGATAGAGCAAAATCCTTAAAAGGTAAGACACCCTTGATCACTATAAGTAAAAAACTAAGAGCTCTCATAAAATCATCCAAAGCAAATTTTGAGAGAAAAATAGCTAAAGACTCAAAAGACAATCATAAGGCCTTCTTTAGCTATGTTAGAAACCTGGGAGGAAACTCCCAGATATGTTCAGAACTAGTTCAAAATGATGTGAAGATTACTGAACCTACAGACATTGCCAACATACTGGCTGACAGGTTCAGTGCAAACTTCTCCCCCCCCAAAAGGAGAGATATCTATACCAAGCGATTGCAGCCCCCCAAACATCTCCAACGCCCAAGTGAGAACTGCTCTCCAGCAAAAACACAGCATCCATGGGACCTGATGGTGTCCCCGGCTGTGTGCTCCACTTAACTCAACGAGGAATTAACCCCACAGGTAGGACAGCTGTTTAATCATAGTCTTACCGCTGGATATGTACCCAGGAGTGGGGCACTGCAACTGTGGTCCCACTTCACAAAGGCGGTGCCTCCACCGACCCTGGAAATTACCGCCCATTAGCTTGACAAGCCTTATCTGTAAAGCCATGGAGAGGATCATAATGGACCTCATAAATAAAGACATAGGGAATTTGCAGACTTTGGATCCATCCCAGTTTGGCTTTGTCAAAGGCAGATCATGCCTTCTAAACTTGGTTGACTTTTTCAAAACAGTCACCAAAGCCATTGATGAGGGAAAGGCAGTCCATACAGCCTACCTCGATCTGGCGAAGGCCTTCGATACAATACCCCACTGGGTATCATTGAAAAACTCATCAGCTTAAATGTTAACCCATACATCACAAGATGGGTTGCAAACTGGCTGAGTGACAGAACCCACAGGGTCAGAGTTGCTGGCGCCATGTCAGACTCAAAGCCTGTCACAAGTGGTGTACCACAGGGCTCAGTCCTGGGCCTCCACTTGTTTGGCATCTACTTTTCCGAAGTACAAGCAAACACAGGAGGGTTATGGCTGACAAAGTTTGCAGATGACTGCAAACTGGGCCATAGTAGAAAACACATCTGACACAGATATCCTTCAGAAGGGTCTCACAGAAACGATAACTGGTGCCAGAGCCATGGCCTAAAGTTAAATGCCAAAAATGCATAGTCATACCCTTCGGGAAAAACAAGGTTACCCTAGCTACCAAATAGGTGGCAATCCACTGAGCACAGAAGAAGTTATCAGGGACCTGGGGACCCAAGTTGATAGTAGTCTGTCATTCGACACCCATGTAGCCAAAGTAGTTAGGAAGACCTTCTACATTGCCCATCTTATCATGAAGGATTCTCATCTAGATCAAGGGAGGTCATAGTCTCCCTATACTCATCACTCATCAGACCAATGATTGAGTACAATGCCCCATTCGAATGTATCTAACCCAACACCTGCAGCAGCTTGAGAGGCCACAAAAGTTCCTCACCAAAAGGATAAAGGGTCTCAAACATCTGTCCTATGCTGCCCGACTGAAAGAACTTCAACTCTATTCAGTCACTTACGCCTGCTCAGAGGTGACCTTTGCCTAACATACAAGGCCATGTCAAACCCAGATTTGATGAATATGCTTCACCTCAAAAATCTAGATCCGTCAGAGCCACAAGGGCGGAGACTTAAACCTTGACACGGCTATTAATAGGACGTGCTGAGGGATAGATTCATCACCCAAAGACTCCCTATGCTGTGGAACAAAATCCCGGTATATGTGAGGCAGAGCACCTCGCTGGCCTTGTTCAAGAGAAATCTTGACCAATGGATGGGAGATCGCAGATATACCCCAGGGATTACCTCAGTGTCACTGCTCGACAGAGGCACAGCAAAATAATGGGTATAGTTCCCCATACTAAAGGGGTGGCGTAAGCCACAAAACTATGGGCTAGGCTTGTAAATGCCCTCGGGCAGATAGCCTAGTATGAACCTATGAACCTATGAACCTATGAACACAATGGTGTCCTGACACATGTACTGCAGTGTGATTGGTGTCACCTTGCAGTGTTGTCTGTATGCCTTACAGATAGAATGCACTTTTAGCATATGTGCATGTGCATTGAAGGGTAGTATGGGGCGTCTACATTGCTATACAGTGTGGAGTACAGACACAGTGCCATTTCATGGCATCCTGTGACATCTATATTGCTATACAGGTTGGAATACACAGACAGTGCATAGCCATGACTGTGTACATACACATTACATAAATACTGTGGATTGTGACCCACGTCACTGAGGTGTATACACACTAAACCATGCTGTGTCATGTGACAGGTCACTGGAAGACTTACGGATGACACCTCTGCACACCTGTTAAAATGTCTTAGCTGCCTGGCAACCATGTCCACACATGGGAGACTTGTCAATACACCATGTCCCACATGATAGTTATGTACCCCCCCCACACACACACACACACACACACACACACACACACACACACACACACACACACACACACACACACACACATGAGGTGCACGGCTGACAGCGATGCCCAACAGCAGCAAGGGAAATGTACAGTAACTGTGGCCTGATATGGTGTTTATGTATGTGGCAGCTGTACAGGTGACTACTGTCATGCTGTGACACAGCCATAATGTTCAACACATCTTATGTGGTCGAATTAAGTGACACCTCCACAAGCTGTGCACAGGCTTTTAGGATGTCCAATGTTCCACATACACTATATAACCATCCAACAAAGGCTATAGTTGGACCATGTCTGGACAATGTGCAACAGGGTGTACACACATCACATCTACTGTGTGTTGCTACATGTCTCTGGCCATCCTCCATGGCCACGTGTGAACACGTGTTGGCCAAATGTTTGTGATGGCCATCTATCTCACATGTCTGTGTTGTCCCATATGACATACACCCATAGATGTCACATACTTCGCTGTCCACAGGGTTATGCAGACAAAGTGTTGTATGTTTGGTATGTGGGGTATGGTTTATGGGATAGTGAGGCAACGTTGTGGCCGGACCACTACATGTCTGGGACATGTCAGATAGCACATCACAATGTGTGCACCCATTGCAGTGGCATATTCCACAATGGTGAATCCTGTGGGCAGGCCATATCCCAGCTCACTGTGTGGTACTGTTTACGTACCACACATGAGTTGTTCCAATGTATAGTACATATTCCTACATTGAGCAACACCTCCCCTGTTGTATGCACAGCTGTCCACACATCTAGCAATGATAAATACTGTGGTTTCATGTTGGTGTTTCATTTAGTTTGTATGTATTGCACATGGGTAGCCAGTGTGATTGATGACAGATGTGACCTGTATATCGTGACTGGACCATACATTCTGTGTACATGTGTTAACTGGCCACATGGCTAATAGATCTGTGCATTAACATGCCTGATACTGATAACTGTCTCACTTGCAATGGACCAGTGTCTGTGCGGCACGCCAGAGGTACCTGTATAGGGATGACAGCAGTTTTATTATTATCCATGACTGTATGACAGCTACACGGTGCACTGTGCATGTTAACAGGTTCACATGTACAATAGCATATAGTATGATGTATGCACATGTGTGCATACACAGGGTAGCATACTATAGTATGCGGCATGTGTGTAAACATACCTTGCATACGATGTTACATTGCATATTGTACAGTGAAACCCAAAAGTCAAAAACCCAGTGCCTTCGACCAAAGATAACTCCTCCAAGCAAGTAATAGAAGCTGATTTTATTGACAAAAAATGACATTAACGCTCCTTCACACAATTACGTTTTCGTCCTACCAGGACTTCATCAGATAAAGTTTTTTATACCAACAGATCTATTATATACTTTTGACCTGTTAATTAATTAAAACTAAACCAATGAAACCACACAATTCCATTTAAATTTGTCAAATAAGGTTACATATAATAGTTCATGAATATTAATTGGTTTGACATGTAAAAAAGTGCATTAGTGCTTACTATTCATGAACTAATATTCATGAACTATTATATTTAACCTGATTTGACAAATTTAAATGGAATTGTGTGGTTTCATTGGTTTAGTTTTAATTAATTAACAGGTCAAAAGTATATAATAGATCTGTTGGTATAAAAAACTTTATCTGATGAAGTCCTGGTAGGACGAAAACGTAATTGTGTGAAGGAGCGTTAATGTCATTTTTTTGTCAATAAAATCAGCTTCTATTACTTGCTTGGAGGAGTTATCTTTGGTCGAAGGCACTGTGTTTTTGACTTTTGGGTTTTGTTGTAGTGCCTAGCACAGACTTTGTTGGTTATATTGTACAGTGACACATGCAACTAAATGGGATATAATAGTTATATGTGCAGTAGTGACTTACCAGGCAACTCCAGGCTCCGTGGTTGGGAGACACCCACCTCCACGATGGCAGCTAGTGTTTGTGGATGCTGTTCTGATGGGGTCCCTAGGCTGGCCAGTAGCTCCTCGGTAGGTGTGAGTGGGGGCTGGGTTGGTGGCCCTCCACCTGTTCTACCTTGTTCCCTGGCGATTGCATTGGCACGCTGTTTCGCATGCCGGATCAGGTCCGTGCAGTGTCTGCGCACCTGCTGGTAAGTGCGGTTATGGCCACCCACATCATTAACCCTCCTGCAAAGTTCCTGCCACAGGTCGTCACACTGCTGGGCATGCTGTGGCACATGGCTGAACAATACCTCATAGTTATCATGGAGGTAAGGTATGAGGACATCATCCTCCAAGCGGCTATATGCTGGCAGGTGTGATTGAGGCATTATCTGAAAGACATAATGGTGGAGACAGGTCACAGCATCTCAGATGCACAGGTTTACAGCTGCACATACATGTGTATTACAACTAGTACATATGAACAGTTATCTTTGACAATGTCATACACATGTAACACCCATTGTACATTGGATATTGTCACCATATCTGTGTATCACCTAATTACATTGCTCATACTCCATGTGAATGCTGTCGATGTGGACATGTCTGTTTGCCTGTACTGGTGTTCTTACCTATCAGCACATGCCTGGATGTGTCCACAGTAATGCTGTTGACCTTGATGCTGTGTATATGTCACATATCAACACATACACTGCCTTAACAGATATGAGCAGTGACAATGCAGACAGGCGCATGGGAACCTTTACATGAATGTGTTTTGCCATATAAATCTACACAGCACTGTACAGCAGTTCAACATCCTGCCACGTATTGCCTGTGTTGCACATGGGATACACATGGGACAATGGCTAGCTGGATGGTATTCGCAGGGATGGTTATCAACTATGGCATGTATGGACAAGGTCATGCAGTAGTGTGTATGCCCTGGGCCATGTATGGCCATAGGATGTGAAGTTTTCTAGCTGTATCCAACAGCCATGCTCCCGCTGCCAGGTGCATCAGTGCCACATTACAGATCCAGACAATTAATTATACATCTGCCATGCAGTCATCGCACCATGTATGACAGAGATGACATGTGCAGCTTTGATGGACAGGATTGCATGGTATGGCAGGAGTATGTAACATGTATGGCACAGGGATCTGTCCAGCATGTGGCGATCCTTGTAGTAGGCAGGTGGCTGTCCATGACGTATGTCTATCAGATCAGGATATGTACATGTAGCATGTCCAACATCACAGTGTTGCACATGTCTTTATGCAGGGTGGCCAGCATGCTGCATAGTGGAGGTGAGGATTGTGTAGGCTTGTGTTGCCCATCCACGCATGGCCAATACCCCTTAAAGGTGATATGTGATTCGATATTGGTCACCTGATTGCTGAGTATGGCTGTCCAATGATCTCCATGCTCATGGATGGCACCCTGTCATGACTTGGGTTTTCTTGTATGCCTGCCTAATATGCCTGGAGACGTCACTAGCTCAGGAAGGTAAACTGCAGAGCACCATCCCTTACACACAGTGTCCATAGTGTTGACCGCTGCCTAGGAGGTACGTAATGGGTACAGGATTATTAACCTAGCAGTGACAATGCAATAAGCAGCTGTCAGATTGCGCACATATGTCCTGCACCTCACCCACAATGCCCATTCTGTATGTTGTCCACAACACTGAGACAGCTATTGCTCCTAGGTCATGGCCATTGATATCCTTACGTACGCAGATGCCTTCCATTTGTCTGTGTGGTATGGGCAACAATGGGGGGTACAAAACATTAACCCTGTTTTACTGTAGCTGCCACTACTGTGGTATGCACATGTCACTCAGACACCTTTTGCAGTGTTGCTTCTGTCAACAGGCCACCGGTAGAACACTCCTGTGACATACGTAGGTACATCTAGTATATTCAGTGTAGGTGGAACACAGTATGGGTGATGATGTCCTATGACCTGCCACAGGTATGCTATGCAGGGTGAAATCATCCGTACTGTCATCTACATCTGTACTGCTAATATCTACGTTGATTAAGGTTCATGGACTTGCAGACCATACTCAGCAGGGTAATAGTGCAGTGCCTCCCATTATGGCTGGTGTCTCCACTTTGTGGGCTGTGCTGACTGTTGCTGTGCTCCATTCAGTGTTTACACAGACTGACATGAACCCATGTTTTACATGGCAGTGTATGTGTAGGGAAAAGTGTTTTGCCATATGTGTATGATACGACCATGGCAGTGGACAGGTCACATGCAGCCTGAGTGCATCTTGTACCATCATTGGTATGGTTACAGGGTTTCTGTAGTGTTCATGAATATGTGTTGGTGTACCTGTTGGGGGGGCAGTGAGTTTATATTATCCAACACCCTATCTGTATTGCATATTCATGCTCAGCACTTGTTCAGAACACGTAAGCACTTCATGAGCTACTAATTACTATAGCACCAATTCCAATTCATTTCCTACAAGTACACTGTTTGTTCTTACATTTTCAGCTTGCTTACAGTACAACAGCTGTTGTACACACGTACCTCACATATCTTGTGAGACATGGCTGAATATACAGGCATGTCCAAGTGTCAATTACCAGTGTTATTGCCTGTCTATATGATGAATATGGCAAACATGAGGCAATATAGCAATTGCCTCATGTACACAGTCAATGCTCACCTCCTAACATATGACACTACAGCCTGTGGGAGATGCACATATGTGGCCATGCTGGGGGTAATGCTCTCTCCAACCCAGACTGAACCTGTCATTCATGTGGGGATGTTATATGACTGCAACACACCACACTCATCACATAGTCTCACTAGACCTCCGCCACCAGAGGCCACACATAGTAAGACTACGACATTTGCGGAGATTCTCCATACTCTGTGTAGGCAACGGAGGCAGCCCCCATCACCAAACACAAAACCAATTACTTATAGCCCACAGACTCATGTGTGCCCATCAACTACAGCCAATAGGGTGTTATAACACACCCAACACACTAGTCATAGGTGCCTCTGTAGGCGGTCACACTGATATCTCACTCAGCAGGCTACACAAGGCGATAGTCGCTTTCATCTGGCTGTCAGGTAACAGGATCCACAACATAACCAATGCACTCATGCCACTCCTCACCAGGTACAATTTGATTGTCATTCTCCATGTTAGTGTGAATGCCCTGCTATGTGACATCCTGGACTACATGTACAGGGACATGCAATAGCTCTCCAATCTTGTAGCACAGGAAGGTATCGCCCATGCCCTGAAATGCATTCTGCATTCATCCAAACTGATACCACTGTACAACAACTGAATGTTTCACCTCAACACTTGCCTATGCTTTTTCTGTCATTCCACAGGCCTGCCTTGAATGACATGGTCGACAAAACACGATGCTGTGGCACAGATGACCTGCACCTGTCGGTCCTGGGATTATGGATAACATCTAAGGCTCTTGCTGCTCCTATACTGCCTGTCTTGGACACATTTCCAATACCACATTCACCACCAGAACAGGAGCAGGCAAGCAAACCTAAGGGTAATGTTACTCAATGCTTGACATCTTCATCTGTAATGCACCCAAGTGAGGCACTCCTTATAATTGACCACTTCGATATCTCTGCAGTGACTGGGACCTGCTTCTAGGCTCCGGGGAGCACCCCTGCACTGACAGGTTATACGCAGACCACACCTTTCAGTCATGTAACCAGGACCGGAACACCCACGGCGGAGACGTGTCCATATGTCACAAGAATGTACACACCTCCAGGCTGGTTGCTTAGTACAATGCATCAGAGGTAATCCACGTGCAACTAACTATAGCCAGGACTGCTATACACATTGTAACTTGCTATGGATTCCACACCATACCCCACGGTTAACGGCCCTCATTTCTTGGTGTAATGGACAGTAGGGTTTAGACAGGAACTACTGATGTGAGACTGACACTACCCCACACTTAACTGGGATACCTACTCATGTACCAACACAGTAGGACAATGATTTCTGGGATTCATAACCTGCAATTGGCTGGATCAACCTATACACACCACCACTAAGGCCAACAATATCCTGGACATGGTCAATACCAATATGTGACTGGTGTTCCACACCTGGGGTTATCCCCTCGTTGGCCGTATCCGAACGTATGGTAATCACCCTTGTTATCCACATCCTGGCAGCACACCCTTCACGGAATACACAATAGAATATTTCTACAAGGCCAACTTCAGACTTCTTATGACAGTGGTAGTAAACGTCATGATACCCTTGCAAATGGACAATATAGTTACAAATGCTGAAACATACACAACTGCACTTCATTAGCACTTAGATGGCTGCATGGATCATGCTATCTCATACAGAGCCATGATGGTACCCACCTGATAACGAACGGCACTCTGGGGATCCAGTTCCATGGACATAATGTACAACACAGGGCGGAGGTCGTTGCAAAGTGGAGTACAACCCCATGGGTAGGGTAGCTCCCTGATCAGCCTCAGTAGGACTCAGGGATCCCTTATCACATCCACCAAAGCTAGCTACATAAACATTACTGCTACACATTCCAAGCACTACCACAAAGCGTTTTGGAGGTAAGTCAGAACTCTCAATGGCAATACCCACAGCTGCTCTGACATACGACAGTTAGGTGGTAACATTACAGAACTGACTGATATTGACAACATCCTGGCAGATATTCATTGCTAACTTTACACCCCTCTCACACCCTATAGGGCCCAAATCTATACAGGAACAATGCAGAGTCCCTGCGGTCACAACTACGATGTTCAAACCTGCACTCTGTAAGGCCTGGAACATAGACTCCATGTGACCATCCAACATCCCAGGCTGCAATTTACACTAACCACAGAATGACATGGCTCCCCACTTGGCCACCGAATTCACTAATAGCCTTGTATCAGGCATTGTGGCCCCTGAATGGTGCACAGCAACAGTTATCACACTCCACACAGGTGGCGCCACAATGGACCAGAGGGACTATTGCCCTATATGCCTGGCGGGACTGTTCTGCAAGCCTATGGAGCACATCATCATGGAAGTCATTCACAAGACATTGGTGGGCCCCATATCTTTGATACCACTCAGGTTGGATTTGTTATGGCCAGACCATGGCTCCTACACCTGGTGGACTCCGTTGATGCAGTTACCAAGGTAATAGATGACAGTAAGGAGGTCCACACAGCCTACCTTGTCCTCTCACTACCTTTCAGCTCCTTTCTCCATTCTGGTATTGACTACATACACATCCACCTGCACATCGGCCCCTACGTCTCGGGATGTTATGCATAGTGGCTCACAGACAGGATCCACACAGTGAGGGTAACATACTGTAGTACCTACTGTAATTCAGTTACAATTGGCATACCCCAGTCCACGGTCGTAGGGCCCCTCATGTTCGGTATATACTTCCTTGAGGTACAGGCTAGCACAGAGGGACTTTCCATGAATAGGTTTCCAGATGACTGCAAACAAGGAGCCATGATTGATTCACCAGCTGATACAGACACCCTCCATAAGGGTGTCACTGTGATGGATACCTGGTGTCGATAACATGGTCTCAAGCTGCATGACACAAGGTGCATAGACATCACCTTTGGATAACACCAATCACCCAATGACTATCACATAGGTGGCAGTCCCCTACATACATGTGACATTATACAGGATCCTAGTACACACGGATATAGCATCCACTCCTTTGATGACCATATTGCCAGTGTGGCATGGATATCCTTCTACGTGGCCACCCTAATCTGTAATGGGTTTGTAGCTGGAACAAAGGCACCCATTGTACCTCTATACTCCTGACATATGAAACACGTTCAAGGGTGTAACACCCCTTTTGGGGTGTACCTTATGGAACAGCAGCAGCTTTAAATACCACAACATGGGAATTACTGACCCTCGATGGATGATGTAGGCAGCACAACTACAGAAACCACAACTGTACACATTTGCATACTGCATACTCAGAGGTGACCTCTGCTGAACATACAAGGCCCATATCCACACAATATTGATGGATATACTCCACATAAGCAACATAAACAAAGGCCACTGAGAGAAACATGCTCAAGGATATGTACCCAAATGCAACGATGAGTGGGATGTGCTTGAGGGATACATTCCTGAACCAGACACTCACCATACTTTGGAACATGATTCCTATGTACATAATGCAGGGACCCTCACTAGCACTCTTCATGAGATACCTCGATGGGTGGATGGGAGACAGACATGCATGCCAGGGATCACTGCAGTGGCTGTACTGTACACAGGTGCAGGTAACAACTGGCTCTGCTGTTCACAGGCACATGACACTACCTTAGGAAGGTGCCGCCGGTGAAAACACTGTAGTTGGGCTTACAAATGGACTTGGCCAAACAGCATAGTACCTAACTATGAACCTGTGAAGCTATTACATTTCCTTTGTTCATGAATAATTGAGTAGCTCTCCCATTTCAGTTAGCTATCATGCTGTTACACTGTCCCGTGACTACAAGCCATATGTATCTTGTTATTGTGTATTGTACATGCCAATAGACATACCTTTTGTTTGCATGATATAATAGTATTGTTATGTAAAATATCTGACATATCTACCTACAATGCTGTACATTACACATATTTTAAACATTTATAAAAAACCAAGTCAAACAGAAATCACTCCACGAACCAGAAAAAACAAAAATGAGCCACGGTGCATGATCCCAAGTAGGTTGCTTTAATAAGTAAAGTTAGCACAAAAACGCTTTTGGGGAGCCCAATGTCTCTCCTTCATTAGACAAGTTTACGAACAACTACCTACCATTTTTATACAATACAATGGCAATTATGCAAACAACTTTAATTGAATAAATACATTGTATTAAATATGAAACACAATAATTAAGATACATTTATATTTATAGGTATTTTAATTAAGTGTGTGAATGTTGCCTATTTTATAGTTTTTGATGCTAAGCATTTAATGGATTTTTTATATATATATGTTTTATTTATGATATATATATATATATATATATATATATATATTTTTTTTTTTTTTATTTGGTACTATTTACTTAAACAATAAATTTTAAGAATAGACTGATAATAAAAGTGTATGTATTTATACATGCATGTGCATTTTGCTATGAAGAAGAGCATAGTTACCTTATAAATATAAATGTCTCTTAATTATTGTGTTTCATATTTAATGCGATGTATTTATTCAATTAAAGTTGATTGCATAATTGCCATTGTATTGTATAAAAATGGTAGGTAGTTGTTTGTAAACTTGTCTGATGAAGGAGAGACATTGGGCGTTTTTGTGCTAACTTTACTTATTAAAGCAACCTACTTGGGATCGTGCACCAAGGCTCATTTTTGTTTTTTTAAACATTTATCCCATAATGCAAAGCATATTTGCACAGCAGGACCACCTTAGACATGTTATTCTCATTATATGCCGATACATATGCCTACTGTAACAGTATATCAACATATACTATCCCCTGTTATGGCACATACTTGTTGAACAAACCCTACCACTGATGGCGGCTGGTGTGGAATTATTGTGTTGAAATCCCGTATTTAGCATCCCTTGTGGTGTATGAGATGTTTACCTTGTGGACCACAGCAGGACACACACAATTTCTACAAGCGTTACTATGCTCAACAAGACATCACTACATAAATACCTTTTCCCACTTTATGCATTGCGTACACTTTAATTAATACAAAACAGGCGCTACATACAGTAACATACTGAATGTTCTACATACCTTGATAGCGTTCCGAGTCTTTGTAGATATCTGTCTTGCTCCTTTCCTGTTTAAACGGTTCTACGGTATACGTAGATACCTGTAACATGTGGTATCCTGCCACCAATTGGTGTTCATGAGTAACTTATTACATGCACATCAGCTGTGCATCTACTCCATTCACCAATTACGTGGCAACAGTGGGATATAATTGAAAACTCCACTTGAGCGTTGGCCTTTTGCCCTACCTTCGAGGGAGACGGCCTGTATGTGTTTTGTTGTGAGGAATTGCAACTGCTATTTGCAGAAACACGGATATTTTGGGTTCATGTTCCCCGTGGATTGTGTGTGATGGCTAGTGTATATGGTTCTTCATGTCAGTGTAGTGGTTATCTCAACCGTCTGATACGGGCCTATTGCAGACAAAACCTGTAAGATCGCCATCTGTTCCATTATACAACAGCAACGATTTCACATGGCACCATTACAAGTGTGTCTCTCACAAGGTATGTTAATGCTTCTGTGGATGTCATTGAGTGAGTGGATGTTTGTGAAGTTATTACAGTTTGTATTGCACTTGTTTCAGGTGTGGGGGAGATGTAGGTGGGTGTACATAGCATATACAGGTTTGTGGGGACTGCATTTATACATATTCCATATGTGAGTGTGGGCTCCTTCCCTAATTGCAGACCTATCATTTAGTACACTACAACTATTGTGGTTGCAGGCTTATTCATTGAGCCATTGTTAATTGGTTCCTATATAGTATGCAGGTGAGGTGAATACTTCAATCCCTCCGGAAATACATTGATACGTAAGGGTATGTTACTACATGAAAGCTGTCTCGTATATGTCTGTCACAGATATTTGCACTCATTTCAATTGTGTTATTGACTGAACCTCTTTGGCTTGGGTTGCCACCCTTTCAAATGGCCATAGTGAGACATTTGCAGGACACACACTGGTGTTTAACGGCTGACACATACCCATGGTCAGTACACAGGATAGAACATACATTTATCCTAAATATATCCTTATTCTTGTAGCACTTTAGCTACTTATCATGTTTCTTGTAACATTTGCGTAGTTTAGATACAGGAATAACTATTTAATGCTACTATTACATAATATATGGGACATATTTATGTCCTACAATCTCGGACATTTGTCCTTTTTAATATTTGTTGTCAGGACACCACTACCCAAGGAGGGACTGTCCTTCTCAAAGTGGGACAGGTGGTGACCGTATGCCTACAGCCTGCTATGACCACACCTACTGTCATAATCTACCTCCGAGTTAGCACTTACAGACACATGATGCAAACACACACACACATTACAGTCCCACGGAAATGCACACAGCACCCTCAACACACATTTACACAGACTACAGCAGCAATCACAAACACACTTGAACACAGTACCTACCTGGACTGCAGCACTAACTAAATGTCCCTTAACACTGTGATGATATTACTCACGGTTCTAGTGTTCCGGTACTGTGGTCTTTCGGTCTTTAACCCTTGTGATTACGTGTGTCGTTATGTAACACATTCGGTAGTTGGCACTATCCATCTCTCTATCACCTTTGCTATCTCTATTTGATATATATATATATATATATATATATATATATATATATATATATATATATATATATAAGTATATATATATAGAGAGAGAGAGAGAAAGAGAGAAAGAGTGGACACACCTTTCGTTATATACATGGCGATGTTTACTGTTTCCTGAACTCCGCACATTTGTGTTTTGACCTGTCGCAATGCACACCTGCCATTGGTACTTCTCTGGTAGCTTAGTGGTAGGTGATTGTGCACATGGTTGTGTGTTCTACTCCTGGCAGTGGTCGTTATACCGTTGAGAGCAGGCACTATTAGTACAGGGGTGAATCATGCTGGTTTCACCTGTTCTGGACATCGTTGACCATGATCTGTGCAATATTCAGTGAAACTAAGCCCTGTTTTGTGCATATCCGTATAGTCATGTTTAAACAACGCTTACCAGCACTTGCCAATGCATAAACCCGTTAACATGTGCTAAACCTGCTCTGATGACCTGCATGCAACATCCATAATTTGTGGCTTTAGGATTACGTAACAGCCCTTGCAGGACGTGGAACTGGGAACCTGCACGACAGTTAGTACCTTTACCACTTGGGCATCTGTGATTTGTACAAGTGTTATGGTGTTTCATATGTGGACTGTACTATGGCTGTTCCTCCATACTGCTATCAAATGTGTCACTCAGTTAGTTCACATATGGATGAGACGTATTAATGGTATGTCCACGTGATGTTTAATGGATGTGCTCCAGCATTGGGAATCTATGTCACAGTGAGCCACACACTATAATGTACTACACCTTCACACAACCATATGTGGAGCGTGCTAGAGTGACAGATACCTGTCATGGGTACTCCCCATGCTTTGGCACTACATCCCTGATTACATTATATGGAGCCCCTCATTAACACACCAGGGAATCCATGCAGAGTGTGTGGGGAACAGTGGTTACACACATGGATCCCGCAATTGTCTGTGCTCCACTGAGGGACATTTGGTTAATTGATGTGGTGGCGACAGCAGACACTGTTTGCCTTGGCTGATGTATGGCCTCTGCCAATCTGGTTTGTACCTAACAATGTACCTAGGAAGCTATACATACAGTATCGACATATGCTGTTAGGTTCGTGTACTGTTCAGGTGTTGACCTTCCTTGTTCCAATAGCTGTTGTGTGTGTAATGATTGAGGGCTGCCTATGTATGATTCACACAGTAGGCCACCTATACATTACAGTTTACAGGTGGTCATGTGTGTGTGCCATCCAGTTTACTGTGTGTGCAGGTGGTGACGTGTGTCAGTTCGTAGGGGCCTACACTGTCAATGCATGTGCTATACGTTCCCTCTTTGCCAAGGCGTGGGCATATTAGGCACACCTCCGTCTGCCTACTGGGGCTAGTACAGGGTGTTCATGGTCTGAATCCCTCTGTGCCTGTGATGGCCTTGGCAATTGCGGTGGGCTTTGAGGGCCTTCACCATTATGTCCCTGCTGCTGCTGTTTCTGCAGGATCATATTATGTAGCATGGCACATACTATGAAGATGTGGGCACACGTGCCTGGAGAGTACTGCAAGCCACCACCAGATATGTCCAAACAATGGAACTGTGATTTCAGCATCCCAAACACATGCTCTATGATGATTCTGGTTTGTGCGTGTGCCTCATTATGGCATTCTTGCATGGGTGTGTGTGCATTTCTGATGGGCGTCATCATCCATGGCTCCAATGCATAGCCAGCATCCCCCACAAGGTGGCCATATGGGATGTCCACCCTGACAAATACCTGATACAGCTGTGAGGTATGCCAGATGTGGGAGTCATTGTAGCTTCCAGGGCTGCCAGCACACACATCCATGATAATGCCCTGGGCATTGCACATGACCTGGCAGTTGATGGAGTGGTATCACTTGCAGTTTATGTAGCACCTACCATGCTCACTGGGTGGTGACTTGATATGTATGTGCGTGCAGTCTATTGCACCCAGTACCTCTGGGTAGTGTGCCACATGGTGGAAGAGATGCATATTACTGGCCAACTCCTCCTGAGTTCGGGGGAAGTATATATGCTCATTGGCATGTGGTAACATGGCATCCAGGAACTGGTGGAGTACCCTGGATGCTGATGCCTGTGAGATCCCTATGATATCTCCAGTTGGCCTTTGAAAGGTACCTGTGGCTAGTATTCTCAAGCTTACACATACCTTCGTGTCCACTGGGATGGGTTCCCCTCTGTTGTTTCTTGATCTCAGGCATGGTCGGCACAGCTCAACTATTTGCTGTAAGATGTCTCTGTCCACCCTGTAATGCTCTACTATCTCCAGATCATGTAGCCCCTGGTAGGTTACCCTTGGTCTGAACACTCTTCTCCTCCTCAGGGGCCTGCTGTGGTTGTCAGGATCATCCTCCACAACACCTTCAGTCTCCAACACATGGTGATGTATCACAGCTATGGCAGCTCCCAACAAGTACATTGTAAAAGTTCCCCATCTGTTTACACAGATGGTGCCGTGTTTGGGAATACACAGGTGCGTGTGAGGTGCCTTCACACTTTATACTATTGTGCTTTGAACACTGATGATGTCATAGGTGTGTATGTACAATCGGAGATGCAGGGTATCTTATGTGTTTTACCACAGGTACTGCTATTGTGGTGCCTTTGGTGTTGAATTACATTTATCTGCCGTGGATTACCTCTTGCCCTTCCCTTAGCATTTCTTAATGTTTCCCCTCCCATTTTCTGGCATGCATCCAGCAAACTGCTTTTTTTTTGTACATTCCGAGACCTGGCTTATCTTGCGAAATGCCTTCTATGTCCGATCTACTGCAGTTTGCTTTGCTCTGCGGTGACAGTACTCTTTTCTTTGCAATCCGATACCTCCCCTATCCTGTTGTGCAGGTTGCTGCTAGCAGCCTTGTTAGCTGCCGTCAATTGCCGACTGTGAGTGTTAATTGCTCAGTTGTACTCCAATTACCCTACTGCGGCATTTCCTTATTTTCTTCCCCTAACCTTCCTGTTTGAGCTGTGGTGCGCGGTGCGTGTGTCCCAGGTTTCAGGCACGTTTTCATCCACGTACACATGCACTTTCAGGCACCATGTGTGCTCTCAGCTAAACAATGCTATACCTACATCCCCACCCCTATCCTGGAGCTTTGCTTAGCAACTCACAGGCCAGATTTGCATTGTTCCAATGTGCTTACAGCTACGGTTGCACACCCCACTGCTGATGTCATGTATACCTCCAGACCACTCCTTGGTGTTGTAGCGATGTGCCGTATGGTACATCCTTACTCCAGCGGCACATTTGCAATTCACTATTACTTGCCTCATTTGCATGGCATTGACTACTAATTCATAGTTACCATGCCGATCGCTGTCTCAGGCCCTTAGCAACCCCTGCAGCTTGGTTGTGGTGTACCATGCATACCATTGCCTATTATGGTGAAACCATGATTTGTATTACATTGCAATTTTATAACATTTGTATATATTTTCCTTGTGTTCCCATTTGCGCACACATGCCCTGTGGTTGTACTTTGCGTTACTGTGGACATGACATTAAATGTTATTTTCTAGGTGTTGTGCATCTTTTATTATGCCATTGGCTGTATATTTAGCCATTTGCATATGTTAACTTTGTAATACATGAGTCTGGTCTGCTTTCATAGCTCTGATGTTCTGTTTGGCAAAATGTAAACCATTTTTTTTGGTTTACATTTCTGTAGGCTTACGCTATGCCTGCACCATTTCATGAATCGCTATGTACCTTCATTTGCATGCTGCAGTACTGCGCAAGAGGTGAAGCATACCTGAGCCGAGGGCTGCGCAGATCTGGTTTATGCTGGTAGTGCACGTGTAATTGGATCATACCTGAATCGCTCGGCGGCCATATTTGGTGTTATACTGCCTATGCTACACCTGAGCCTGGTACAAGCTTCATGAATCCCGGGGATATAGAATTATAGATATATAGATCTATATATAGATATATGCATCTATATATAGATATATACATATGTATATATATATATATATATATATATATATATATATATATATATATATATATATGGATAAATATAGATATATATGGATATATATGGATTTATATAGATATATATAGATATATATGGATATATATGGATGTATATAGATATGTATAGATATGTATAGATATGTATATATATGTATATATATATATATATATATATATATATATATATATATATATATATATATATAAAGAGAGAGAGAGAGATAGAGAGGGAGGGAGACACGGGGTCATATGTACTGCAACAGGTGCCTGTTGACCAAGGCATGGACTGAACACCAGTGTTGATACTGCAGTGACATACCCCATTCCAAACCACTTTACTCAGTAACTACCACATAGGTGGTAGCCTGCCTAACACTGAAGGTGTCAGAAGGGAACATGGGACACAGTTGGACAGTAGGCTCCCCTTTGATAATCACAGTGCCACACTAGTCTTGTAATCTGTCTACATGGTACGTGTCATTGCAAAAGGTGTATCATCTAGGGAAATATAGGTCAGTGTTCCCCTCTACTCATCACAATGCCCCATGTGGTATGTACCTCACATGACAACTACAGCAAGTGGAAAGGCCACAGACATACCTAACAAAGAGTAATACTGCCCTCAAACACATGCCCTATGCAGACTGACTCACAAAACAACAGCTAGAGTGCATTGCATGCTGCCAACCCAGAGGTTACCACTGCCGGACATACAGAGGTATGTCACACCCATAGCAGTCGGCTAACCATCATGACAACACCTCCCAATCCCTCCAGGCTACATGACCTAGGGCCCTAATCCTTGTCACCTCACTAAACAGCACATGCTGGAGGTACAGGTTCCTATCCACAAATATACAATACTCTGGACTAAACCACCCAGCATTAACAAACAAGGCTCCTCATTAGCAGATGTCATACATACCCCTGATGATTGTTTTGGAGATAGATAATATGCCCTGGGAGTCACCTATGTGTATCCGGTTGACAGGAGCAAGTGAAATCACATTACATGTGTATCAAAGGGCAGGGTAGCATATGGCTAGGCTGCGCTAGGCCCTAGGGCCAATAGCGTATTACCTACCTATGACACAATGCACACACACATGTACTCAGTGCAATACCTGCTATGTGAGGTGGAATGAGTGTGACAGTGACTGTGTGCAAGGTCTGTAAAGGTGTTAGAGCTTAGTGTGAGGTTGTGTCTGTCATGGTAGTTTGTGTCCTAGGTGTGAGGCCAGAGAAATATGTGCCAGTTATTGGGATACAGACATAGTAGGATGTTATATGTTGTGACATAGTTCCTTGTGTATGACTGTGGTGTCCCATTGTAGGCTGAAGCAATACATGTATGCTCAGTACGTGGTACTGCTGGTGAATCCAGCTCACATATGAACTGTTGTACTACCTGAAGCTGTAGGCCTAAACAGCACAGTATGGTGTATGTTCACATTCCCTGATAACACTGTCTTGTGTGTTTCCTGTAGTCTGCACAGATTACATACCTCAGGCATAGGTATCTGTAAGTAGGGGCACACAGTACTATAAGGTACACAGGTAATGCTCATCTGTGTCGGCATACATTTGTGTGTTGTATGTATGTCTGATGTGTGTGTAATGATGCCTGTACCATGCCTGCAATCACATGTGTGTTACAGGGTATGTGTGTGTACCTAGCAACATGTATACTCTGTTACAGCAGTATGCCAGCTATATTAAGAACCATGCACATATGTTAGGTAGGGGTATGGCATCAAAGACTAGGGTGGTTTACTGGTAATATGGTAAATGTACATTACATTCATTGCATTGGATGACATATTTCTTAATGCATTAGCTTGATATATACCCCCGGGGCGAGGTTGTGCATTGTATCCCAAACAGTGTGCTGACTACTGATGTATACTGATTTGTTATATGGAGTGTGGCAGGCATTGTCAGCCAGTTGTGGGCTGAGCACTGATATGCGGTATTGAACGTGTGTATCCTCTGATAGACAGATAGATGCTATATATGGCAGTTAAGTGATATCTGTACTTCATAATGTTAAGTGTGCCATGTGACTTGCTCACACATATCGTTTAATTGTCTTCCAGGGTTATGGCTCATCAACACAATCCATCCATTACAGCTGCAGAGGAGCAGGAAATACAGAACAACCTGGTGCAGCATTATAACCTGCTTTTTTCCAGGGCCAGCCAGCACCAGCATGAGTGTACTGCACTGTGGCAAGATCTTGTTCGCTGGGTAAATGACATAGGCATGCATAACTGGACATATGAGCAGGTACACCATCACTGCAGTGATTTAATTAGACATGTCTGGTGGTGTGTGCCTGATATCCATAGGCAACAGCTTGCCACAGGTGGTGGGCGGCCATACATTCCCCCCTCACCAGAGTGGAGGAGCTGCTCCTAAGCATGGTGGCTCCTGGCCTACAGCAGCAACAGCATCACACATGTGCCATCATGGAGGCCGGAGCCACCCAGCAGGATGACATGGAGTGTGCAGGTAATATGCCCTAGCTGTAGACTACCGTTACCTGTATTGTTAGAATATGCATATGTGAGATGTGTACTGTGTGTTTCGCAGTTGTGCTGCCTATCATGTGCAATACTGATATTTGGAATAGTATCTGTACAACTGTGACTGTTGACTGTTGTTCCACTGTAGTTTAGCACACTCACAGTAGCAATGCCACAGTTGTGGCCACTGACAAACTGTGTCATATTCTTGTAGGTCCCTCTGGTGTGACTTCAGAGCAGACGATACATGCTGGTGAGTGTGTTAACACTTTAATATTGGTAATGAAATGTGCATGTCATAGGTGAGGTGTAGGCCATGTACACGTAACACACCTACGCATAATGCATGCTGTGCATGTTTGCTGTGAGACATTAATCATCTCAGTAAAGTTAGTAGCTGCCTCAATCACATGCAATGCACAGTGCAGCAGACACAATTGTGGCAACACTGTACTGCACATTGAATATGCATAGTTGCTACAACTGTACACAACAGAACACGTTTATCATATGCAGTACACGAAATCATGCTACATTTGGCATTACCACACACCCGCTGTAGGGTCACACTTCAGTATCCCACATGTCATGCACACACACACATTATGTACCTCAAGGGTAGAGGCCTATCATGGGGCTGTGCAACACTCTGCAACACATAACACAGTCATGTTAGGCAATGCTCCCTAATGGGCACCTCACACACCCATGTACAAGGTGGCTGTGTAATTGTGAACGTAGCCACGGCACTGCAGTTCAGGTACAGCATGCTAGGCAGTGGTCTTGCACACATTAGTAGCTGTGAGTGACCACAAGATGCATGTTGATGATGGCACAGGGTACTACTTCCCATCCAGTTACAGTGACCACAGTACTACTCATAGCAGTCATTGCTTTGCACCTCAATGTTGTGTGTGTGCAAACATATGCACCTATACACAATATGCATAGCATGTTGTGTGTGTGCTTACATATGCCAGTATACACAATATGCACAGCAGTCGCCATCCAAAAAAGTGTCACATATATGTCCTGGAATGCTAGTGGGTGTATAGGTCACTTGACACACATAGGGTATGTGTGGTGTTTAATGTTGCAGTCGTGTAGCATGCCATGCCATGTCTGGCACCGACATATCTGCAATATGTCCCACACTCACCATAACCACTGTACACTGGCCATGTCGAGCATCAGGATTCCTTCACGTCAACATGCACCACTCATCCCGTGTGTGTACATAGCATGCATGTGTTACACCCGTGCCCACTATTATCTGCTATGGACACAGACACTGTACTCAGGCATGGATATCCATGTGTCACACAGATAACACATGCAGCCATGGCATGTATACTTGTAAGTGATGGTGCACAGGGCATTGCAGAGCTGATAATACCTGCACAGCAATGTTGTGTCCATGTACACATTGTGTTCCAGGGTGTAGCCAATCACTGAACAACTACACAGTTGCATCAAAGCCATGTATGCTGCCATTAAATAGGGGTGTCTACACTTGCACTGCATGGTCTTGTGCAACACATATTCTGCATGCTGACACGTGTGTGGTGACTGTTTACCATGTGATACTGACACCCACCTTCACCCACTATAGAGTATGTGTTGGATTGCTGGTGTGTGTGTGTATGTGCTGTAGTGAGGAGTGTATTAGTGTTCATGTGCTCATGTGTGCATGTGTTCATGTGTGCATGTGTGCATGTGTGCATGCGTGCATGTGTTCATGTGCAGACCATAAAGTGTGTTTCCTCTCTTCCTCTCACAGGTGCTGAGTTAGGCGTATTTAATGTAATGGTAGCATGAATTGGTTATTTCTGTAACAGAAATACCTAAATGACACAAGAAACAGAATAAGCAAGGAAATTGCCACAATAATAAGCATATTATTTAGGCAAACAAGTGAATTTCTATGCTATATAGTGACCGTTTGTATGTGTCGGCCTGTAAAGTCAGATGTGAGTCCCGGAAATATCCCAGATCGGAAAATGGAAAAGGTGGAAACCCCAGTAGCGACATGGGCATGGTCACCAGGGTTACCTGCTGTCCCAATGTGCCATGGACAGTCCCTGATTGGACAGTCGTGTCCCTGCAACAATCGTAAAAATGGAAAATGACCTCCGATCCCCTGCCACGCAAATTCCCGCAATATACATGTAAATAGTAGCATAAAACATATACATTACGATATGGAACACAGACATGGCATAAGAAAATAAATAAGGAACCCAAACGCTTACAGAATAAGCTCATAGTATGGCAAACAAGTGAAGTTCTGTCAACTGCACTAGCCGTGGGTATGTGTAGTCCTGCAAATTCGAAGTGTCCACATAACATGCCCCACTATGGGCATTGGAAAAGGTGCCAACCATAATGGTCACAAGCAGTAGTGACAGTACATAGCCGGGTAGCTGTGCTGACATAACAACAGTAAGGAAGCAAGATACCTCAAACACAGGCAAACATGTGCATAGCAACATATCCCACACCCAGCAACGTCTCTGTTGCATACACTGGATGGTGTATGATGAAGTGTAATATCCAGAAGCAGAACCCATGCATTCGGATGTACTACACAATAGCCTCATTGTACATGTCAGTCACACCCATGTATACCTCTGCACCCAAACCTGCTAGCATCCGTGTGCAGCTATACAACCACACACAATGTGCATACCTGAACTGTGGTAAGATGTTTGTGTTAGGCAATGCCACGCTGGCAAATATTACCCACATGTCACCAACCCACCGCAGGTACAGATATGTAAATGGCTGCATGTGAATGTGTCAGCAGAATGTGTACATCCGGCATGTAGTATGTACCCGTCCAAACCATCTAGGTTTGCATACGACACGGTGCACATAACTGTACACATGTGGACAAGTCAGGTCGTTGGACCACCGCATCGATGATTATCTATGCAGTGAAGTCGATCACATATAGCGGAACAGGTGCCTACCAAACAGGACGTCCTAACAGGGTGCTACAGGCAAAGAAGGGGAAACTGGGACATCACATGTGGAGATTAGCGTAGCTGGACGGACAAATACACACGGTCAAGGTAAAGGACGGAACAACATGCATATGGCGGGATGGATGTTGTTCGAAAGATATATAGAAACACATATGAAGTTCCAGTTTACACTCGAAATACTATATAATGTATTGAATTGTACCGTACAATATGGCAGTAGAACTAAGCCTGCATGTAATTGGTGAAGCTAAGCTGTACTGTGATGGAATTCTGAACCTGGCAGTAAGCAGTACAGCAGGCTCATGTCTGTCATCATTAATTATTTGCTGGGTTACAGAACAATAAATGTATGTACATGCATAACAGCACTCCTTCCCCAGAGGAGGATGGCCTTGTGAGCTCTATCGAAGATAGCAGTACAACTCCTTACCAGAGAGACAAAGCAACGTATTAAGAAATTAACTGTCCACTGTATCGTAACAGTCTAGGGTCCTTGAAACAGCTACAATCACAAAAGGATACTGTAATGTACAAGGTGCCTTGCAAGGCTGTGTTATTCCCATGGGAAAACAATTTAAAAGCACGACCCCAGCACCCACGTATGTATAGACTATTGCGGACCATAGTGATGGAAATGCCCTGTGACCGACCACGTCAGTAAGGTGGGCAAAAGCTGATTGTAAACACTATATAAAGAAACTGCTTACTGTATAGAGTCAGACAAAACTCTCATACTTGGACTGTATATTATTTAGCCTGCCTGTGTACACTACTAAAACGTTCCGAACCCGAGCCTCCTGTGTTATCGGCTGTCACTTAGAAAAGCCTACTGATAACTACAGTCTGGTTGTAACAACTTATTTCACATTGTGATCCTTGTAATCCAGAATTCCCTTGGTAAGCTACAGGTCAGAGTGCATGGCTGGTTAGACATGTACGCTGGAGAATATGCATAAATGGTTCTTCTTGAATGAAAAGACCTCCGACTGAATTGTTGTGTGTAAAGAGGCTGTTTACTGTCTGATCTGTGGCTGAAAAGCGGAAAACTGGATCCCAAGAAGAAAACGTGCAGCCTTAAACAGGAGGCCCAGGTAAGGAGTGTCTGCCTTTTGTGTCTATTGTAGATCAGGGACCAGACTACATTGTGTTTCTGTTAACAGTAGTGATATCGGGTCGAAGACCTACCCACATACTGTTAAATCTGAACATAGGTCAGGGGAACACACAGCAGAGTAAATAGTGATTGTAGACACTACAGTGGATACAGGGAAGGAGACACACGTGTTATGACAGAAGGTGCGTAGCAGTCGTGTAGAGGATATGGGAGATTATTGAAGCAACAGATCATGTGATCCGCGTTTGACGGGTGACGTGAAGAATATGCAATCGCAGAGAGCACATAATGTGAGTTACGCAGCAAAATGGGGTAATAAATATGACATTGATGGTATATTAGGCAACATATCGTTACTGAAACATTGTAATCCCTGAAAATTTGATGCATATGTTCCAAGGTAAACACCTGTTCCACCCTGAGAGGGATATGCCCTCTCTGGCCAGCCGTGTCCTGTAAATAAACCGAACAAATGTCAAATGTCCTGATATCTCAGGACAAACATTTCCCAGATATATATCAAAATGGTAGCATAAAACAGTAAATTTGTATGTGGAACAGCAAAATATAATAATAAACAGAATAAGCAACTGAAATGCTACAACAATTGGTCGCTCTCCTGGCAAAACGTGAATACCTGTCCTATGTACTGGCCGTGGGTATGCATTTTCCAGGCAAATTACACGTTCGAACACTAATGTCCCACATTGTGCATTGGAAAAGGTGGCAGCCCTAAGATGTGCAGGCGACAAAACAGCGACAATTGGGTATCCGTCATGCACATCGGTGGACTGAGGTAGTGTAGCCAAGGGAATAGAACACTACAAATGGCTAAGCATCATACGTACACAGAGAAGATCATAATACAGTAGTACCGATCGCCCCCCCCCCCCCAACCCCCACCACCCCAGATACCACATGCAGGATATTAAGCGGGAGGGCAGGCTAGTCCCCACACGTTATCCTGTGGCAACAGAGGTAGCACAACGAACAAATGTAATAGAAGCTATTGAAACCACATCCCGAACACGTAACATACCTAGGGACACCCGAGTAAGAACACAGTACTAAAACAGAGTGAGGATATCTGTCAATTAATTGAAGTACCGAACCATCATGCAGGACAGGAAGGCCAGGACCCAACCCCCGTAGCGTATAGACCGTGGACACCAGAAGATAACTGCAAAGACATAGAGGGAATTCCCCATTCATAAACTAATCTCTATTCACCATGCAATACCCTGTATCTCCTGATCGGAAACCAAAAGGGAATGGCGGATGGTACAGTATGTATAAGCTGTAAATCATGTAAGAATACTTAGGGTAGCGTTGGTGCCAGACCCACACACTATATTCAATGCTATGAACATGCCACAGAAGTATCTTACCGTGGTACATATAAGCTATGCTTACTTTGCAATACCTATACATCCACATAGTCCGTATTGCTTTGCTTGTACAGTCAGGGTGACAGATACAGCCATACCCGGCTATCGCGGGGCTACTGTGAAAGTACAACGATATTCTCACAGGGGATGGCTAGCTACATTCCGGTGTCAACTCCACCCGGGGCCAGTCAAGTTCCACTTTAATTGGATGATATTCTGCTTGCGGCCCCTACCCAGCAGCAATGTATGGAAGATACAATAGCATTATTGAGATAATCAGCAGAACAGGGACATAAAGTAAGCAAGCATAAATTGCAACTACAGAGAATACAGGTCAATTACCTGGCATATCTGGTATCCAAGTAGGGTAGAACATCACATGACGATAGGAAGGTAGCAATATAATAAGCACCCAAGCCAACTAACAAGAAGGGAATGATGTCGTGTCTGGGCCGACTAACACATGTTAAATCTGGATACCAAACAATGCTGTGGAATCCGCTGTATTGTTTGCCTTAACCTTTAATACACCTATGGCAGCACAACACATAGTACACCGGATTACAGTAGCAGAAACAGCGTTCTGCAGACTAGAACGATTGATAGCCTCAACAGCTGTAGTAGGTCTCGTGAATAATCATAACACATGTTGTCAGACCGTAGATTGTAAGCGGAGATATATGACGTCAGTCTTGATGCAACAGCAGGGAAGTAAGCAACGCTAAATAGCTGACTACTCATTGCAGTTGGACACTGTGGCATGGTCAGTGCCACATTGTGTACAGGCAGTTGTTGTAGCACCCATGGCAGTACAGGCCCCGCCGTAATGTTACTAGACCACCCTCTCACTGTGAGAATGTGTCATGCAGTTGCGATCAATCTGCTGCAAGAGAAGATAGAATTCCTGACCCGTGCTAGACATTTGTCATGTCTGACCATACCACTGAGTCAACCTCACATGGTGATTGAACGTTGTACAACATGAAACCTATCAACGTCACGTCCGACACCTGTGTATGGCACACCACACAGTTGCCTATACGAAATGGATTAAATAACTACACACAGACATGATAACACTGATATACCCTTAGATGATGCAGAGGTGACAGTTAATGTGTACGGATCATGTAGACAGAGTCCTACAGGAACGAATGAAGTAGTTTATGCAGTAGTTATTGATAATGACATTGTAGACGGCCAAACCCTGCAGCATAACGTGTCTGCTCAAGCAGCAGAATAGATAGCTTTAACACGTGCTTGTACTGTAGCGGAAAAATGATGTGTGGACATATGTCCCGATAGTCATTCTGTTGTCTGTGCAGTGCATGTTTATGAGCAGCAGTGGAAGAATAGGGGAATGATAACATCCACCGGTAAACCGATTAATCATGCGCATACGAACCTGAATGCATTAGACTACATGCAGTTACCCACTGAAGTAGGTAATTGTAAATGTGCAGGGCATAGAAAGCAACAGGATAACAGTAGGAAAGTTGAGGCATGAGCTCATGCACCTGCAAAACAAGCAGCGTCACAGTTGGAAAGTGTCTGTGTGAATGAGGAATGACAAACCTCAGACTGTTTAGATGTAGAAACTGTACAAACAATGCAAACAGCAACTACGAAAGCAGAAAAGCCGACGTGGTTATGACGAGGAGCAATCCTTGAACACGGACTGCACATATCCACAGTGATAAAGCCAATATTAACGTCTAATATATTCAGATATGCGGCTTTGTGGAGCCATGGGTAGAGACATGTCTCAACAGGGGGGATGGTACATTTGGTTAACAGAATACCCCTAACATACGGAATTACGAACCACATACAAACCTCATGAGCAGCGTGTCACGTTTGCCGTAGATATCATGCACAGGGAGTATTTAAACCGAAGGGAGTGAGTTTACCTACACCACCCTAACCGTTCCGTACTATTTGTATGGAATTCATACATCTGCATAAATGTGAAGGGAACAAATACTGTTTAGCGATTACACATATATATAATCAAAATGGGTAGAAGCATTCCCAACCAGTAATCCGGATGCAGCAGCAGTGGCAAAGGTGCCAGTAAAATTAAGTATCCCTAGATCTGGCATGCTGTAAAGAAGCTACAGTGACAATAGAACACATGTAGTTAACCAGACAATCACGCTACCTGGAGGATTACTTCGTATTACCATGAATGTCAATTGCATGTACAACCCACACTCAGCACGACTGCTGCCGCCGAGAATGGGATCCCGAGAAATAAGTAGAGGAGTTTGGTGGGTGACATCCAGACGAGTTACATGAGCTGTCTACCTCTAGCATTGCTGAGCATGACAACAGTTCCAAATGTAAAGTGCTGCACCCACCTCGAAGTAGTATGTGGAATGGCATATCATGTGCCAGAGTGGAAAGCTGTCATGCCTGCAGAGCCGGAGGTCGATGACTCAGTAGTAGGTGACATGAGAGGATTGTTAACTAGTAACACTGTTCTTCAGTTAAAGTCTGTTACAGATAAGAGCAAACGAAGACGGAAGCATAGCTGACACCAGTATCCTGTGTGTATGTCACTGTTATCCAAAGAACATTATTGCCAAGTGGACAGTGCGAATGTCTGTACCGGTACTGTTGGCAACGCCTACCGCAGTAAAGTTTGCAGAGAGGTCGTCCTGGGTCCACCTCACATTTCTCAAACTGGTAAAGGATATCAAGTCTGATTGACATCTTGTAGCTGATATACCAAAGAGCCCGAATCACCCGGCGAAGACTGTATAACAATACAAAGCAACCCCAAAGACATTTATGTTTGCTGTCCTAATGATTATACACCTATTAACCATGTTTGTGTTTACGTTACAATTTCGGGACCTTACCTGCATATAACTACACGGATACAAATACTGATACGTGATGAACTGGCCACAGAGTGTCTTCCACACTTCAACAGATACCTAGGCATGATGCGTGTGCATATAGAGACTAGGAACACATTAAATTGCTGTGTTTGTACTGCCATACCTACATCATATGGAGGACTTCCGATGCATGTTGTCCCCTTGGGGATAGATTGAGACTTGTGAATATCTACACTTTGATACAGGTTCTGTGAGATCACAGGACAACGTGGCAATGTACTTACCTGTTACACAAAAAGGAATTGTATGTTATCATAAACATGGTACAGTTTCAGTTGGTGGGAGTATTTGTAACATAACTGTGTCTTACGAATGTCATATAACAGCCAAAGATCACAGTACTACTTGTAGCACCATTCCTAATTTGTATTGAAACATCATGAGAACAATGTTGAAGGATGTGCAGAAACATCCTGAATTGTATAAACAGTCCTCTGTTAGAGACAGGAATTTGTTACATGCAGAGGTAACCCGCATCAGTAATAAAGTAGAATATTGTTATGTTGTTTGTGGGAAATAAGCATATCAATGGTTACCTGGGAATTGGTCCGACAGTTGTTATTTGGGTTATCTGGCTCCAGTCACATGACATACTGTACAATTGCCTGTTGGTGCGAAACGAACTATAACACATATAGCTCGAAGAACTGGGAACACAGTCGAGAAACCTACTAATCCAGTGGGTGAAATGGAAGCTGTTCTGACATGTCAGTCCTCTGCAAGAGATAAAGGAATACCGATTCATATGGACTTCAGTGACAGCGTCACAACCTGGGCTGGAACACCCCCAGCTTCTGGAGTAGTGAAATCAATCAGGGAACAGAGGAAGTTATCAAAACCTGTCGGAGGAAGGATGAATGTGACTTCCCGCTCCTGAACATGTGACTGATGAACTGGATGCAATGAGAACTGTTGTGTCACAAAATGTAATAGTGCACGACTGCACCGTGGCGCTGAGAATTGGTACGTGCGCTTACTGAAGAAGATCGCTGTGTCCAACTACCACATGAAGAGACCAAAAGCAACGCCCACCTACAGGTAATATAGCAGGTGTCATCCATGGCGGAACCAGGCCCAAACCCACTGCCGAACCATTTCCACAAACCATTGGGTGGATGGGGTCAGTCATACTGAATATCATGATTGCCATTTGTGTTGTTCTGCTCATATTGGGAGCATGTGTCTAGTGCGTGATACTGTGCATGTAAGTATTAGTCAGGGACTCTGGCAACATACCCCCACCGAGACTATGTATCAAGACCTGTAGTGGTATTTGTCAATAGAAAATGCAATCCTACTTGCAATGTACATCAAATTACTTGCCTAGTTAAACGTTCCACAGAGGAAGACGCTAGGGAATGAAATAATGTTGTATATGTCTCTGGATAGAGTAGAAGCAATCAAAGGAGGGAGAATGTTAGCAAAATACATATTTAAACATAATATGACGTGCAACTTTAGAAGCTAATAGTGTATAATGCATATTATTCTACCTGACAATATAGCAGTACAGCTTCTCATGCATGTAATTGCTTGTAGTGTAGCTGCAGTGTGATTGAACCCTAACCCTAGCAGTAACCAGTGCAGCAGGTGTATGTCAGTCAGCATTAGTCATCTGCTCGGTTACAGAATAATACATGTATGTACAGGTATATCTGTCATCCTTCTACTGAGGAGGATAGGCTTGTGAGCTGTAACACAGAGTACAGCTGCTCAGCAGAGAGACACAGGAACCTAGTAGGACACGGAGTGAGGACTGAATATGAACAGTGTTGGAACCGTGTCAGAGCAGAACTTACCAAAGTACAGTCTAACTGAATATGTGGCTCGCAAGGTTGGGCTATCCTCATGGGAAAACATGTAATAAGCATTACCTGAGCACTGTTGTAGGAATACAATGTTCTGTACTCTAGCAATGTAAATGCCTTGTGACTGACCACATCATTAATGTGTGCAAAAGATGATAGTATACAGAATGCTCATACAGATGTAACATGTATAGAGTTGAACAAATGTCTAAACTTTGACTGCATACTCCTTTGCCTCCTGCTGCACAGTACTAAAATGTTATTAATCCCAGCTTCCTGTGTTAATGAGTGTCATGTTGAAAATACGAATGAGTGTTACAGTTTGATTTAAAAGACTTAATTGACAGATGTTTACGTTCTAGCATGGGAATAGGTCAAGACAAACATCACAATGTCCATGTGTACCACATACACACAGCCAGTAACACGCAGTAGTAGTGCATGAAGGCATACACGACTGTGGGAATAGTACAGGACATATGGCACGTGCCAAGTGCAGATGCATGACACAAACCCCAGGATGGGTGTCCCTGCAAAGAGGAACATGTGCCAACTACACCTCCCACAGATGTACTGGCAATAAAACACATGGCAAACACACAGACACACTACTGTCCAACACATGACTGCAACGGAGCCTGGTCAAACACCAACATGAAGCATGCACAAACAGGGACTTGAGTAATGTTTGCCTTAACACCCGCCCATAGGCCAAAGAAGAATAGAATGGACATATGCATGTAATGCTGTGAAGGATGTGTGGTAGTCCTCAGTATCACAGTGTTAGGGACACAGATACACTGTCATCAACTGTGACGTATGTGCAACGTACACAGCATACCTGCATGTAATACAGAGGACAATCATGTGCCACAGAAATATACAGTGGCGAAAGACTATAGTGGATAGACAATTGTACATGTGACAAACTATGAATATAGGTTCACACGTCCATAGGTACAGGGTAGGCCATCGTCCCAGGCCCAGCCATAATACTACACCATAGTTAGGATGACTTTGCCAACCTTCTGTGCTTCAGATGAAATACCCATGATATTGCTGTATCTCCGTCAAGCAGTGATAATGATGTAATCCCTGGCCTATACCTGCAATTCTCCATCCAATGGACAACATAGCTGCGAACAAGGCTAGGAAGGATGTCTGTCTCACATGTACTGTGATGTAGATCCACAGCATAATGAGTGTCTGGGTGATATATGTGTCACTCAAACACATCCCATTAATGACCGTGACAAGGTAAATGACACCTGCCCTAGTGGTTCTGAGGGATGCGGATACAGTAGGTGAAGCATACACATGACATATGGGTTGACATGGCCTTGTATGTCAGGCACAGGTCAACACTAAACAGCAGGTATGTGACGTGATGTGGCAGGGGTCTTACATGTGGGGCAGCATTACACAAAATGGTGTCATCCTGCATCTGTACAACAATCAACCTATGTGTGCTTCCCAGCTGCTGTAGGTGTATGGTCAGATACAGTCTGAATGGGGCAATGTAGTAGATCATAGGTGTAACACGTAATGGGTCCAAGGAGACAATGACCTAGCCTGATGTAGATGTGAATCCCTGCACCAACAGGTGGGCAATGTAGAAGACCCACACAACCACAATAGCAACGTGTGTGTGGAATGAATGGTGACCGTCAAACACTGTCCCCTGATCCCTGGTAATCACCACTGTGCTGAGTGGACAGCCACCTATATGCTGGACAGGGGTGACCTAGTAGTTCTCCACAGGTATGATGTTGCATTACGTCGCATTTAGCTGTGGGACATGTCCCTGACAGCAGATATGCATACCTGGGAGGCACCTTCGAAGGATATCTGTGTCAGATGTCTGTCCCACTATGGCACCTGTTTTGCAGTCATCTACAAACACTGTTGCCCATAGCACCCCTGTGTGTGCCTGTACCGTGAAAATGTAGGTGTATGACAGGAGTGCAGACATGGAAGGGCCCCATGGGACACCACATGTGACAGGCAGTAGGTCTGACATGCTGCCAGCAACTATGACCGTGTGGGTTGTGTCACATAGACAGTTTACAACACATTCTGTGATGTGCGTGTTCACATCCCAGCCAATGGGTTTATCAACGATACCTGAGGGGGGTAATGTGATGAAGGGCTTTGCCAGGTCGAGGTAGGCTGTATGGACTGCAACACCCCCATCAGTGGCCTTGGCGACTGTCCCAAAAATGTCAACCATGCTTTAAAGGCATGAACCGCTCCTGAACAAGACAAACCGTGTGTGATGCAAAGTATGTATGTCCCCTATGCAGTCATGTACGAGCCGCAGTATGATCCCTCCCCATGTCTCTGCAGATAGGTCTCCTCAGGGTAATGGGACAGTAATAACCAGCCTCAGTGGAGGTATTGGCCTTGTGACGTGGGACTACAGTTGCCATGTGACACAACCTGGGTACCCTACCTGAGGTGAGGCTACAAAGAAATAGCTGTCCTAACTGTGGGTCCAATTCATAAATGAGATAGTGGAGTACACAGCAGGGTCAGCAGCTGGTCTCATGGATGCTATGTCCACTACCCTGGAGAGAGCATGTCCCACCTGTGTGTCACAGAACATTTGGTGACCACAAACCACTGGTACACACATCTCCTCATGTGTGGGGGAGGGTGTGGAGATGTCCTCACTGGACTTGTCAGCCTGTATGTTGGCAATGTGTGTATGTTGAGTAAACCCCACCTCTATGTGAACCCAGTCAGAGCATATGTGGGAGTGAGCTCCCAGGTGTCGAGCATAGCAACTGAAGGTGGTATGATTGTTAGCCAGGTCCATGTAGGTATATCTGTGGAATGTGCCCTGGACAATGTCATGACAGTGTGTAACTCTACACATATGTTGACCAAGGGTGTCATACCTCACAAGGTGTCTGCTCCACCTTGTAGTAGCCACCTCCTCGTGTTGTACATCCTGTGTATGGCTGGGGTACACCACACTGGATGCTTGGCATTGGTACAGTGAACCACAGTTGGGTAAGTGAATGACTGGCTCATGCAGTCCTGTAGGTACTGGTAGATGGCAAATGTGATTGATGCAGTGGCTGCCGTACTGTCGACCACTGGCTCAGGGTCCTCAAAGGAGACCACAGTACTGTGCAGAATTGTGTAGTCTGCCTCTGAGCAAGCAATGTGTATGGTAACTGGCAACACTCACAGGAACGGATGCCAAAAGCAGAAGCCAATGTCCAAAGAACATAGATCAACGTCTGCATGACAATATGTCTTATCATACATGTATTGACACGTGTCTGCTAATTACAATTGCAAATGGCCGGTAAGAGTGGCCTAAAGTTCCCGTGATGTACACAGTCTGGGGGTGTTGTTCCGATTATAAAGTGGAAATACCTCCCAATCGTGACCTCTGGGTATGGTATGAAAGTGGTTGTTAACCTGCAACATTGGATGTATAGCATTGGGTTCTGGTGTCGGAAGACATGGTTCCTGTAGCACAACACAGTATGGGTAGTCAAGCACACATCCGCGATTGCTGAACACACAGCATCAGTGAAACCCACTGCTCACAAGGACACAGTCCGACAAGCTCTACACTTTAAATATGCACAGTGGTGTCCATAGTCGGACCCAAAAATTGACATCACAACAGATTCATGTCTTCTTTCAATACGTACCTGAACTCATTGTCGTCACAGGTACACATATGCACCGCAAGCGTGTTTAATGTTGCTGATAGCTGTCCATGTAATGCAGCACAGATGCACAGAAATACCCAGGGTACCGGGTCCATAGAACAGCGTCCACATCACAGTCCCGCACACATGAAGGATGTGTAATGTGTACAGTCGATTGTTGCAGTCCAGGGATTCTGGGTATGCAAATGTGGTGCTCGGTGTTGTTTGGCAGATACTCCGTTGTCCCGCTCCGTAGGAGGGATGTGGGTATAGCACGTGCCTTACACACCAGTAATGATGCAAAGCATCCACCAGATACTGGTAAAAGCGGGTGTGAAATGTGGCCAGCCCTATATCAGTGTCCAGTAGGCAATTCCCATGGATGGACAAGTGTACGACCAAGATGGAACCTATAACTGGACACCTGATGGAATTATACAGCTGCAGTGAGGCATAACACAGGAAATACTGATAGAGATTACAGTAGACACTCCCCATACACAGCCAGACCGCCGTGCGAATACCGGCCTACACACCAGTCGATCTGCCAGCAACAACATGAGGATCACTCGCTGCCATACTGCGGAAAAAATGGGCGACCTGTGGGACACATACTAATGGCACACTAACAACTTCAACTAGGAAGGTCATAGGATGTTTCAACACTGGCGTTCCCGCATATAATGAACATCCTTCAATGAATAAATACGGTATACATGTTGTGGCTGTGTTATATTGACAATACAGTGGCGTATATGTCCTACTGGGCCTTTTGAAGATTACCTAAAGCAGTTGCCAACCTGCAGCATGACATCCATACCATTTGGGTTACTCGTAGTAGGACACGGGTTCCGTAGCACAACATAATATGTGTAGTCAAATACACATCCGCGATTGGGGAACATACAGCAGCGTTCCCAACCACTTGCCAGATGGACACAGTCCAACATGCTCTACATTTTACATATGCACACATGTGTCCATTGTAGGACCCAAAAATTTCCTATAGCAGTGGCGACCCGCTGCGGTTGAGAGATACTGATGAACTACAGACGTGACTACGGCACAGCTGCAGATATGCATCACTAGCGTGTTCAAGGTTGTTGACAGCTGTCCATGAAATGCGGGACAGATGCACAGAAATCCACAGATTGTGTAGTCTACACATGTGCGCCCATATCCCATTCCCGCACGCATGTAGGATTTCAATGGGTACTGTCGAGGGTTGCAGCCATGGGCTGTTGGGTATGCAGAAATGGGTGTCGGAGACGATTGGCAGATGATCCAATGTCCCGCCCCGTGGGAGGGATGTGGGTGCAGAACATGGCTTCCCCCCCACCAATAATCGCAATCGTCTACCGGAGAATGCAACATGCAGGTGTGACATGGGTATAGCCGTACACCAGTGTCCCGTAGGCATTTTCCAAGGATGGACAAACGTACGGACATAATGGTACCCATAATAGCAAACCTGGTCAAATCACACAGCTGTAGCAAGGCATAACACGGGAAATACAGATGGAAACAACAGTAGACAGGCCCCTTAGAAATCCATCCAGCCGTGCGAATCCCCGCGTACACAGCAACCAAGCTGCTAGCAAGTATGTGGGGATCACCCGCTGCCACTCCGCGGAACATACGGGCGACCTGTGGAACACATGGTAATGGCACACCAACAACGTCAACTAGGAAGGTCATAGCATGGTTAACGTATGGCGTTCCCACCCATAAAGAACATCCTGTCATGAATAAATAGGGTCTACATGTACCGGCTGTGTTATAATGGCAATACAGTGGCGGATAGTTCACAATGGGACCCCTGAGGATTACTTAAACCAGTTGCCAACCTGCAGGACCACAGCAACACCATATGGGTTACCTATGGAAGGACACGGGTTCCGTAACACTACATAATATGGGTAGGCAAACAGACATCCGCGACTGGGGAACATACAGCGGCAGTCGAAACCACTGGCCGAATGGACACAGTGCACCATGCTCTACACTTCACATATGCACATTGTTGTCCATAGTAGGACCCAAATATCTGTCATTAGGTGTTGGCAACAGGCTGCTATTGTGCAACCCAGAAGAAGTGACAGCCGTGACTACGGCACAGGTAGATATAAGCACCACAAGCGTGTACAAGGGTGATGACAAGTGTCCATTAAATGCAGGACACATGAATCGGACTCCACAGGTCGCCGTGTCCAGACACGTGCGTTCACATCCCATTCCCGCACACATGAAGGATGTGCAATGGGTACTGTCGAGGGTTGCAGTCAAGGGAGTCTGGGTATGTAGACTCTGGGCCCGGTGTTGCTTCGCAGCCAATCCTTTGTCCTGCCCCGTGGGAGGGATGTGTGCGTAGCACATGCGTCACTCTCCGCTAATAATGCAAACCATCTACCGGAGAATGCAAAATGCAGGTGTTTAATGTGTACAGCCCTATACCAGTGTACAGTAGGCAATTCACATGGATGGACGAGCGTATGACTAAGATGGCACCCGTAACTGCAAACCCGGTGGAATTACACTGCCGTAGTAAGGCATTACACAAGTAATACACATAGGGACTACAGTTGACATTCCCCATACAACAAACACAGACAACCAGCCGATGAAGTCCAAAGCAAAGACGAGGTACTGTATGGACCGTCAGTGACCACTCAGAGCACACCAGGAATTAAAGGCAGTCACCATAGTCTATTGGAGCCCACTTCGTCTGCCTCATAAGCAGACTTATTCAGAATACATACACTGCAGTCCAACCTACTACATTTAAAAGCATTAATTGGTCAGTACATTAGATGTGCTAGGTACTAATTACATGCCTTAAAGGCAGACAAGCAAACAAACCTTACTTGGGTTACAGATCCCACACAGTGAGGACATCAGACATTGCTTCGAAAGGTACAGTCTTCATCGGAAAATAGAAATATATGTACATATATGAAAGATGAACCAACATAAAATGTTTTCAAAATGTCTGACTGTGTAAGATACATATATATGTCCTACGGATTGTGCCAATATATTAACAGAACTGCAGACACCTAGTAATATAAATGAACCATAATATATACACATAAACCGTATGATTATGTCTACTGTAAAATAGACCAACGAAATGTAAAGATTCACAATGTGCTAATGTAAATATTCATGTAGAAGGTTACTTAAATAAATCAATTCAGACATCCATGTCTAAATACTAACACAAGGCCAGCGAGGTGCTTGCCCTCACATGTACTGGGATGTTGTTCCACAGCATAGTTTGTGTCTGGGTGATGAATCTGTCCCAACAACACGTTCGATTAATGACAGTGTCAAGGTGTACATCAGCTGCCCTTGTGGTTCTGAGGGATCTAACTTATTTTCGTGAAGCATACTCATCAGATCTGGGTTCGACATAGCCTTGTATGCCAGGCACGGGTCACCTCTGGGCAAGTGGTATGCAACTGTATACAGCTGGATTTCTTTCAGTCGGTCAGTATAACACATGTACCTGAGCCCCTGCATCTGTTTGTCGATGAACTGTTGGTGCCTTTCCAGCTGCTGCAGGTGTTGGGTCAGATACATTCTGAACGGGGCATTGTACCCAATCATAGGTCTAATGAGTGATGAGTACAAGGGGACAATGACCTCCCCTGATCTACATGTGAATCCCTTCATGATGATGTGGGCAATGTGGATGGTCTACCTAACTATGTTAGCAACATGTGTGTCTAACGAACGGTTAACAACAACACGTGTCCCCAGATCACTGGTAACCCCCTCTGTGCTCAGTGGATTGCCACCTATATGGTAGCTCGGGGTAACCTTGTTCTTCCCGAAGGGTATGCCTATGCATTTCCTTGCATTTAGCTGTAGGACATGTCTCTGGTACCACTTATCAACATCTGTGAGGCACTCCTGAAGGATATCTGTGTCAGATGTGTGTCTGACTTTGGCACCCGGTTTGCAGTCATCTGCAAACATTGTCACCCATAACCCCCCTGTGTATGCGTGTACATTGGAAACGTAGATGCTGAGAAATAGTGGACCCAGGACTGAGCCCCATGGGACACCACCTGTGACTGGCTGTGAGTATGACATGGCGCCAGCAACTATGGCCATGTGTGTTCTGTGACTTAGCCAGTTTGCAACCCATATGGCGATGTATGGATTTACATTCAACATGACGGGTTTATCAATTATACCCGAGGGAGGTATTGTGTCGAAGGCCTTTGCCGGGTTGAGGTAGGCTGTATGGACTGCTTTACCCTCATCAATGGCCTTGGTGACTGATTCTACAAAGTGAAACACGTGTAAAAGGCAGGATCTGACTCTGACCAAGCTAAACTGGGTTGTATCCAAAGTATGCGAGTCCCGTATGTCTTTATCTATGTGTTCCATTATGATCCATCTCCATGGCTTTGCAGATAAGGCTTGTCAAACTAATGGTATGGTAATAACCAGGGTCAGTGGAGGCACCATCTATGTGGAGTGTGACTACAGTCGCCCTGTGCTACTACTCGGGTACGTATCCTGAGGTGAGGCTAAGATTAAACAGCTGTCCTAACTGTGGGTTTAATTCCCCATAGAGTTCCTGGAGTACACAGCTGGGACACCATCTGGACCCATGGATGCTGTGTTGACTGCCTTGGGGCTGGATGTGGGTAATGCTGGACATACCCACGGCAGACGTGGCGCGTTCCCGAGTCCGATGCCCAAGGGACAACACACATAGCCGGCCTTAGGCATAGGCCAAGTAGGTAGCCGTCTAGGGCGTTGCTCTACTCGGGGCACCTTTACAGACTCTATTTGGTGTAGGTAGACCAGGAGGGGGGTAGCGGGTGATGTATCGGTGGCAACTTCTGCCTAGGGCACCACTTAACCTAAGGCCACTCTTCCCGTGGGTAATACAGCAGTACCCACACCCAGACGCGGGTCATTGCTAGGGTCATTGCTAGTATGGCATATCATCTATGTCAAGAAACCATATATCCCCAGACATAATGGCACAGCATAATGCCTGTTCGCGCCCAAAGGCAGACATACGTCACCCGCGGCGGTGCGGACGCATCGCCGAGATGTCCGTTAACAATGTCGACATAGTCTCGCTTTGTGAAACAAACTCCACATAGACATTCAATACTAAACAGCGATGGAGAACCCGATGTCCTCGTGGCTGAGCTGTTCAACCTGTTCCGCCATGTGAAATGTGTGTAGCACAGCGGAACCGGCCCAAACCAAGCAACGGACATGTCTGTGGCTCAGTGAAAGTAGTCACGCAATGGTAAACCCTTGTAATATTGCGACACAGGCCATACATACGGAGGGTTAGTAATGGAAATTGGTCCGTTCGACAAGACCATGTGCAATTAGTATAACAACATCTACAACGGGTACACCGGCCAATCGGCGCACACGGTTACGAATAAATGGGGGAGGGGGGGCCGTGACATGGTACCATTGACACGGACAAAACGTGCCCATGTGACTCATCTAGCATTCGTACAGGGTCAGGGCAGTCCCGTACAGTGGGCGGACAAGACCAAACCCAAAGCACCACAGCAACACCCTGACAATCGAAGGCCTGTATGCGTATGGGATATAAGCACCTGTCATCTGAACAGCCCTGCGGTGACGACATATGCATCCTGGGCCATGAGCGAGGGGGAATTAGGAATGTTCAACATGCAGTACCGCACCTTTCCCAGCAGGAGAATGGATGCCTGTGACGCGTGCGGGCGGGGATATGTAAATGTACATAGGTACCATGGGTATGCATATTAATGACAACGAACAGCTAACGTGTACTGGTCACAGTAACCGGCAAACGTGAATGCAGTCACGTTTGAATTACGACTATAGAACATATAGATGTGCACGTGTAATGCACGCGTCCATGCTGCAAAGACTGTTACATATATAAAGCTGTAAGTGCTTTATGCAGACGTCCGGCAACCGGATCAGACATATGTTACCGGAATAGTCTCAACTAACGCAAACCACGTAATCACACAGACACTGTAAACATATATAAATGGACTACGGATATGCATGTGCGCCTGCGCGTAACCCACAATCCGGACATGCGAGTGTGCGTGTGCGTGTGTGATCCAGTGGAACCAGGGAAGGTTACGGATGTCTCCTCCACACATTTACAGTAATAATTGTGGAATATATGCTTAAATAGTACTCATTGATTCCATGCTTTGTTATTGTAATGCTACTATTATACACATTGATATACAATATCCTGATCAACACACTACATTCTAAGGTGCACTCACAACAAGTATCAACTATGTGTCAGGATACTGATTGTATTTACCAATATTGTATATATATTAACACATTGTTGCCGTATTATCGTTTCCATTAAGTAATGTATGCAACACTGATTTGTATATGTCACGTTATAATCAAGACTTGGAGCACTGTCCACCTAACTATGAGCAGGTTTATTTATTATTTCGCTTTAAACCGACTCTGCAGGAAGTGTATAAGGGACGGCTATGTCATGCATTCCGTACTCCGACGATGCCCCATGTTAGTAGGTGAAAGAGCTCAGTATCCTTTCACTGTGGAGTCTATCGTATTTGACAGTGTCTGTTTTTGCCGATATATATTCCATAATGTCGTTTATGAAGATGGGCAGGACGCAAGGTTTGCTGTATTTCCGCATACTGGCACGTGGATATAGATAGGCCATGTAATACAAACGATGGGTAGTCAAGCAGACATCCACGATTGGGGAACATACAGCGGCAGTCAATACCACTGGCCAGATGGTGACAGTCCAACACGTTCTACACTTTACAAATGCACATCGGTGTCCATTGTAGGACTCCAAAAATTAAGGCGTTAAGACCGTTATCCTTCGGGATCAGCCAATCAGAGTACAAACCATGACTACGGCACAGCTAGACATATGCACCACCAGCGTGTTTAAGGTTGCTGATACCTGCCCATGACATGCAGGACATATGAACAGAGGTCCCCAGACTGCCGTGTCCATACATGTGCATCCATATCCCAGTTCCGCACACATGAAGGATGTGTCATGCGTAGGGGGTTGCAGCCATGGTATCCTGGGTATGCAAAATGGGGCTCGGTGTTGTTTGGCAGATAATCCGTTGTCCCGCCCCGTGGGAGGGCTGCGGGTACAGGACGTGCCTTAGTCCCCAGTAAGGATGCAAAGCATCCATAGGGTAATGCTAAAGGCATGTGTGAAATGTGTTCAGCCCTACATCAGTGTCCAGTAGGCATTTCCCAAGGATGGACAAACGTACGGACAAGATGGCACCCATAATAGCAAACCTGGTGGAATCACACAGCCGTAGTAGGGCATGACACAGGACATAAAGATGGAAACAACAGTAGATACACCCGTAGACATCCATCCTGCCGCGTAATCCCAGCGTACACAGCAGCGAAGGTGCTATCAAGTATGTGGGGATCACCCGCTTCCACTCTGCGGAACATACCTGCGACCTGTGGAACACATATTAATGGCACACCAACAACGTCAACTAGGAAGGTCATACTATCGCTAAAATATGGCGTTCCCACACATAACCGACATACTGTCATGAATAAATAGGTTCTACATGTACCGGCTGTGTTATACTGACAATACAGTGGCGGATAGTTCACAATGGTACCTGTGAGGATTATCTAAAGCAGTTGCCAACCTGCAGGACTACAGTAACACCCTATGGGTAAATTGTGGAAGGACACGGGTTACGTAGCACTACATAATATGGGTAGGCGGACAGACATCCGGGAATGGGGAACATACGGCGGCAGTCAAACCCACTGGCCGAATGGACACAGTCCAACATGTTCTAAACTTTACATATGCACATCGGTGTCCATTGCAGGACCCAAAATTACTCCTTAAGTAAGTGTGGGCAACATAGTGTGAACCGGAAGAGGTGACAGCCGTGACTACGGCACAGGTAGATATATGCACCACAAGCGTCTTCAAGGGTGATGACAGCCGTCCATGAAATGCAGGACATATGAATAGGACTCCCCAGGCTGCTGCGTCCATACACGTACGTTCACATCCCATTTCCGCACACATGAAGGGTGTGCAAGGGGTACTGTCGAGGGTTGCAGACATGGGATCGTGGGTATGCAAATATGGGTGTCGGTGTGGATTGGCAGATGATTCGGGACGTGGCCATGGCATATGCGTTACTCCGCAATACTAATACCGATCATCCACCGGAAATGGAGAATGCAGCTGTGAAATGTTGACAGCCCGATACTAGTGTCCAGTAGGCAGTTCCCATGGATGGACAAACGTACGACCAAGATGGCACCCATAGCTGCAAACCTGGGGGAATCCCACAGCTGTTGCAAGGCATAACCCAGGGAATACAGATACGGTCTACAGTACACACTCCCCATTCAAAGCAAGACCGCTGGGCAGATACCGGCGTACACAACACTCAATGTGCCAGCACATCTATGGGGATCACACGCTTCCATACAGTGGAACAGATGGGTCACCTGTGTAAAGATACCAATGGCACAATCTCCACGTCTGCTGGGAATGACATAGGATGGTCAAACTATGGCGTTGACACCAAAGAAAGACATCCTTCGGTGAATTAATAGGATTGATGTCAATACACCATGGCAAACACCCAATGAACAGGGAAGACTTGCTGGCACCCTATGGCCACAAACCATGTCACACATAGGTAGATGGAACAGTCAACATAAACATTTCGTCCACGACAGGTCGCATATGGTATCCAAAGGTACTTCATAGACATGTATGCGCTATCACCCGTTGGCCCGTGAGACTTACACATAACATGGAAGTATCCAGGCTTTAAATGTCCACCCTTACACTTCCATTTGTCACTTTCTATGCGAGCAATGGAGATGTAGCCACAGCATAGAAAGCAGAGACGTACTGCTAACGAAACACACACATGTCAACATCACAGAAAGCATACTATGAACACACTTATTACATGATATTGTACTATGAAACACAAACAAACCAGCAACCTGCAGCAAGAATAGTCCCCGTAGTTCGACACAACACAAGTCTTCGTAACATTTAAACAGTTCATTAAAACATGCAACGTTTTCGTTGTTTCCACAACGTGTGCAGGAAAAATGCTATGTCTAAGAATGTTCACAATCAACAATGTGAGTCTTAACATGATTTTAAATATCACACTGTTGATTGTGAACACTTTAACAATTTGCTTATTCAGTTGTATTTTCGAAAGCAACGGAAACACACACACACACGGAAGGGACGGGAGATGAACCTACGCCTATTTACATGAACTCAGTACAGTATGAAGCATTTACACAACGCGCTACCGAGTTAACTGACGTGAGCGCTGTCAGAGGCATACATGTAGGCTGCTGACGCCACCCGCAAGACAATATTTGGAAATAGCCAAGGCATGTGTTGCGGAGCGTCTAAAAGCATAATCAGTCGCAGAGGCAGCTGGAAACACACACACACAGAGACACACACACACGGAAGGGACGGGGGACGAACCTACGACTATCTACATGAACACACTACTGTATGAAGCATTTACAGAACGCGCTACCGAGTTTACTAAACAGAGCGCTGTCACAGGCATACTTGTAGGCTGCTGACGTCACCCGCAAGACAATAGTTGGCAATAGCCAAGGCATGTGTTGGAGCCGCCTAAAAGCATAATCAGTCGCAGAGGCAGCTGGAAACACACACACACAGAGACACACACACACGGAAGGGACGGGGACGAACCTACGACTATCTACATGAACACACTACTGTATGAAGCATTTACAGAACGCGCTACCGAGTTTACTAAACAGAGCGCTGTCACAGGCATACTTGTAGGCTGCTGACGTCACCCGCAAGACAATAGTTGGCAATAGCCAAGGCATGTGTTGCGGAGCGTCTAAAAGCATAATCAGTCGCAGAGGCAGCTGGAAACACACACACACAGAGACACACACACACGGAAGGGACGGGGACGAACCTACGACTATCTACATGAACACACTACTGTATGAAGCATTTACAGAACGCGCTACCGAGTTTACTAAACAGAGCGCTGTCACAGGCATACTTGTAGGCTGCTGACGCCACCCGCAAGACAATAGTTGGCAATAGCCAAGGCATGTGTTGCAGAGCGACTAAAAGCATAATCAGTCGCAGAGGCAGCTGGAAACACACACACACAGAGACACACACACACGGAAGGGACGGGGGACGAACCTACGACTATCTACATGAACACACTACTGTATGAAGCATTTACAGAACGCGCTACCGAGTTTACTAAACAGAGCGCTGTCACAGGCATACTTGTAGGCTGCTGACGTCACCCGCAAGACAATAGTTGGAAATAGCCGAGGCATGTGTTGCGGAGCATCTAAAAGCATAATCAGTCGCAGAGGCAGCTGGAAACACACACACACACACACACACACACACACACACACACACACACACACACACGGAAGGGACGGGGGACGAACCTACGCCTATCTACATGAACACACTACAGTATGAAGCATTTACAGAACGCGCTACCGAGTTTACTGAGCAGAGCGCTGTCAGGAGGCATACCCCTACGTGAGTGGTATCATTTGCAGAGGCAATGCGCCCGATCGGGAGTTCGGACAGAGTGCGCAGTCACGCAGTCTGTTACCATCCCAAGGTCGCCGTACACTAACACGTTAGTGCTGCAGTCGAGAATAACAAGTAACTACTGATCAGTACATCACTGCATACTGGGCATGCTCAGACACTTAGACTCGGCACAGGGCAGACATGCATACACATGTTGCGACGGCATGGGTGGCGGAATGTGGACCGTCGTGTGTGTCCAGCCACACAACAGAAACCTGGCCATGCCACAGACGTGGCCGTTGCGTAGGGGATACAGGCATGCACCCGGGGTATAACTGCAGACGGGCACGGTGTGCACTGTGCTGTGTGTCTATCTACACAGCTGCCTACTGGGCATGCTCAGACACTTAGAGTCGGCACAGATCAGACATGCATACACATGGTGCGACGGCATGGGTGGCGGAATGCGGACCGTCCTGTGTGTCCGGCCACACAACAGCAACCCGGCCATGCCACAGACGTGGCCGTTGCTGCGGGAATATCTAGGTGCAATTAACCATGTGTAGGACTGGCCTACAGTTTGTTGCATGCTACAGACAACCCTCCCAAACACAGGATACCTTCACAGATGTCCTGAGGACACTGGTGAGTGGGCATGCTCTCACAACAGCACCGTATTGGGTGACATGAACCACCCATACATAGCCTGGGAACATTACCCATGGCACAACACAGTACGCCAGCAGTCCCAGGTGTTCACACACCTGGCCACTGTTAAACAGCCATGCACCATACATACTAGGGGATGTCTGACAGTTCTGCCCATCACACATGGTGAGGATATGCCCCACACAGGATGTACAGCCCTCAATGGTGATGCAAGACCGTATAGTGGATCCACTGGTCATCCACTCACTGTAACCAACACCAGCATGGGGGACCTCAGTGATGACCTCTCCACAGAAAACCACACACATCATACGACCGGTGTGGTACCCTACAAGTCCTCCATGCCAGTGTTGAACAGAGGCCAGACCGGCAAACGCCTAACGAATGCATCCCCGACCACCCACATGCATGTCTGCAACAGGCAAACATGATGACATCAGGACCTTGTCCACCACAGGTAGGCACATGGTGTGGTGGACCGCAGCCACTGACTACCTGTACATCAACAGTTGGAGCTACTACATGGCAGAGCAATGACAGTACCAGGGAAACCATCACCCATTCATACCGGCGTCACCATACGGCCCCACATACCATCATCCAGGTCCGCTTGTGGGAGTGGTACTGCAGAGGGCACATGAGACAACCACAGGGCCTTCCCTAACTGTGGTAAGGACATGGTTGGGGCACACAGACTTGCCTGGAAATGGTCCAGAATGGTACAACAGTCACTGCACCCACAGACATTGTCTGCAAACCACAGGACATGTTCCATGCATACACCCCCCCCCCAACAGGGAACATATCCATCCCACCAGAGTGTATCCTCCCAAACATGTCATATGGCCTGGAGTGATCCCATATCTCTATGGCGGTTGACACGTCAGCAATGGGCACCGATGGTGTCCCTGGCTGTGTGCTACCCATCCTCATTGAGGCCCTCGGCCCACACATGCAGCCACTGTGTCATGTTAGCCTTACTATGGGCTATGTCCCCAATGGATGCCATATGGCATCTGTGGTCCCACTATGCCAGGGTAGTGCTCCTATGGACTGTCAACAGCCACACCCTATACGCTTGACAAGTGTTGTCTGCAAAGCTGTGTGGAGGTCCATACAGGTGGCCATGGTTACAGATAGCGGTGTACAGCCAATACCGGAACATACCCACAACTACATAGTCAAGGGCGGATCCTGCCTCCCGAACCTGCTCGTCCAGTCTGGAGTGGTCACCAAGGCCATTGATGGGGATACGTGGGTTTGCACACAGTACCATGACCTGGTGGGAGCGTTCAGAGCACACTACACATGGGACCCATGGAAAGGCTCGCCAGCATACATGTGGGGACATATGTCACCCGATGCTTCTCAGACAGGTTGGAGGTCACACCACACAGGGTTGGTGCTCAAGGTGCCTTGTCACACTCATATCTGGACCCAGTGGAGGCCCACAGGGCTCACTCCTGTGCCCCCTGCCATATGGCATCCGACCTTCCAATGTGCATGCAATCATAGGGGGATTGTAGCAGACAAGGTATGCAGATGACTACGCACCGGCCAACATACCCAACACCCCATGTTACACGGACATCCACCTAGGGCGTCATAGACATGGATGACTGGTGCCAGAGCCATGGCCTGCTACTAAATGCCAGAGAAGGTGCAGCCCTACCCAGTGTGAAGGACATGTTCGTCCCAATGTCACATGTAGGTGGTACGCCATTAAAGATGGTGGACGTGTTCAGGGAAATGGCTACCACACCTGTCGGCAACCTCTGTCAACACACACAATGGCAATGTGGGTGTGAAGACATTCCATTGTGGCCTCCTGGTCTGGATGGAATGGCAACCACATCAGGGGTGTTCATTGTACCCCTGTACACATCACACACCAGAGCAATGACTGCGTACAATGGCACATGTGGCCTGTAGCTAACCTGACGCCTGCAGCACTCGGAAGGACCGCAAACGTTCCACAAGACGGGATGACGGTGCTAGGACATGTGTCACAAGCTGCACGGCCAAGGGGACACCGGCTGTGGATCTTCACAGCACAGCTGCTCCATGGTGATCTGTGCCTGACATACACGGCCATGTCTGACCTGGGTGACATGGGCACATTCCACCTCCCAGGCTCCATGCAAACACGGGCACAGAAGCGACTGTCAGACACCTCAACACAAACATGAGTGGGACGTGCTGGGGGAACAGGGTTAACGGCCAGACACCCCCTACAACACGGGGAGGAGTGCCAGGCCATGTGAAGGAAAGGCCCTGACTGCCTTTGTCCAGGACTGCTAATGACGTGTGGATGTGTGACGATAGTTATGCGCCAGGCAACCTCTGTGTGTCACTGCTAGGCCAGGGACTGGGGACTGATGGATATGGCATCCCCATCCTGAGGGGTGTTAGACGCCACACACAGTCATGCTAGGTCCACACATGTCGTAGGGCACATATCCTGTTACGTTCATGTGCGCCTATGTACCTATGTAGGGGTCCATGCCGGATGCGGGTAACTGTGCTATGCTGATGTTGCCAGACATGCCTGTGGGTACCCCACGACTACACGTGGGGAACTAATTACAGTGCTCCCAGTAGGCACGTGCAAGTACACCATCAGTATCATACGGGTTAACTGCACCGACATGGTGCTACACATGTAACCACCACACATACTGTGTACACATATCAATGAATGCTGCACCTGTCCTGCATGGTATGTCTGCTGCATGATGTCCGTGCACAACCCACATCACATACACACCTGTCACCAGCCATACACACACACCACAACATACACATCACGTACTATGCGGACACAGGTATCACATACACCTCTCACTATCGTGTCCACCCTGTGCATCAGAATATGTTAGCTTAACCGTGCATTGATGGTGTGGCTCACAGTTATGCGGCAGAGACTTCATCATATGCACAGGGTGATATGTGTGCCACAGGCATGGGCTGTACCAATGGATGACATCATGTGTGTGTGTAAGGGCCAGTGCATTGAGTGGGCATGACTATGTAGATTGCATGTGGGTGTGGTGGAGCCCTACAGTTGTGTCTGCTGTGTGTGGGTGTGTGTGTACACAGTTCAGTCATCTGTGATGCCTACACGGGGTATGCTTGGCAGCCCCTGACTGTACAGTGCAGGTGTTACGGCTCACTGTGTCTGCCGGCGACGTGACCCGCGCCTGCCTGGGGTCGCACGGGCACGACCGGGTGGAGGTACGGACTGTCCACTCTCCGATGTCACATGTCCGCTGGAAACATGCCCACGACGGGGCCGTCCAGGGCCACGTCCACGTGGCCTGCTCTGTCCAGGTGTGGATGGTGTAGTAGCAGCTGCAGTGCTACTGCTACCAGCACTGTCTGGGTGGGCATGGGAGGTGGCACGCACACGCTGACCTGCAGCAGGTGGTGTTGCTGGCACACGCCCACGTGCCCTATGCCTCACCCCTACCTGGTGTTCCTGCACGGACTGCGCACGCTCAAGGATGGCCAAGCCTCGGTCGAGGAGACCAGCCATGTCACCCAATCTCCTATCCAGAACATCGGCAAGATGCTGTTGTGCATTCGCCAATGCCTGGATGTTGTCATTTAGGGTACGGATTGCGGACCTCTGCAGCCTCTGCCCTTCCTGGTTCTGCCGTTCGGCACGTGCCTGCGCCGCCATTACAGTCTGGAACATGCATCTGGTTATACCAGCTGCTGCACCCTGTACGGCAGGTGTATGTCTAGCGGTGCTCCCCCTACGAGCAGCACCTGCCACATGCCTGCGTGGCACTGCACCAGTCCTTACACTGGCAACATCGTGTACCCACACCTTCTGCAGCCACCACACATTCCTGCTCGGGGACAACAGACGCTGACTGACCGTCATCTATGGGCAACGGTGTTGGGGTATGTGTCGGCATCTGAACCGTGCGGGGATGAAAGGGACGTATGTGTGATGTTCTCCAGTGGCACAGACTCTGCCTGTGATGACCCTGCCTGTGCCTCATGCACATGGTCATCACCACTAGTATCTGTGGGGACACTAGCATCAGATTGACCGCAGGAGGGGAACGCACCTACAGCACCTGTCAATACAAAGACATACCATCGGTTACAATACAGACACACACACACACACACACACACACACACACACACACACACACACACACACACACACACAGAGCATGCATGTGATAATGCAGGTGGCATGCAGCATTCACACAACACAGACCAGTGAATGCAGACCAGACATTCATAGTGGCAGTATGTACACTGCCCTGGTGGGGACAGTACAACAGGCAGGTGTCATTTAGTAGGCATGCAGTACACACATTCATGGTAGTTTGCATGCATCAGCGTGATACACCGTGTGGCCGCGGGCGAGTTGAGAGTACACATGGCTGCCGACACTATGTAATGTACACCGCAAACATGTGCGGTATCATGTGGACATGTGAAGATGGTGTCCCACCGCATGCACCACATCACAATGGCTGTCACGGTGCAGTGTTATGTGTACAGTGTACAGATACAATGTATGTGTAACAGTGATGTCTGTGCAGGTACGTTTGCTGTGAGCTGTGTGCATAGCTGTACGGTGTGTAGTGCGGGCTCTGTGCCACTGCACAGTAGCAGGACACAGCTATGTGTCTGTGCGATGCGTGACCTGGACGCATTACATTGCCATGTCTGTAAGTCAGTTCAGCTGCTCAGCAGCACGTATATGGTGGACATTGGAGGCACCTGTAGTAGCTGTGGAGAGGCATTCCATGTCACTGGTGTACTACATCAGATGTCCAGGGGGTCCACTACAGTGATGAACCCACTATGTGTGTACAGGGTGCAACGGTGAGTACCCACTGTGGATGTGCTGTGTGGCAACATGCCTGTAGGTATCAACCATGGCCTTGTCTGTCTGAGTCATTGACAATTGTGTGTGGTAGACATCGTGCACACGGCCCTGTGGTGGCCCATGTGACATACACCCATACTAGTGTGACGTGTCACATTCTTCCACGGATATGCTGACAGTGTGGATGTCTGCTATGTTGTGCATAGGTCATATCATGGTGTGACAATGCTGCAGCCAGACATCCACGTGCATGGGACATGGCATGCGCCATGTCACAACGTGCACCGATGCAGGGGCATGGGTCACATTGGTAACACCTGTGCTCTGGCCAGATCACAGCTCACTATGTGGTACTGTGTGCATACTGCACTGGCATACCAATGCATACTACACATGCAGCCATTGTGTAACACCTACACCATTGTATGCATAGCTGAATGCACGTAACACACCAATAGGTTGTGTGGTGTCATACCACTCTACGGTAACGGGTGTATCTACTGTACATGGGTGGTGTGTATGTCGGGTGGTGCGAGCTGTATACCGTGACGGGGGCACACACAGGTGAGCATGTCATGCCTAGACACATGGGGAATATCAATACAGCAGAACATGCGTTTGACTAGCAACAGACTTACCTGCAACAGACCCTTGTCCTTGCGACACGCCAGACGTACCTGTAAAGGCATTACACAAAGGTATACACATTAGCCATTACTATCTCCATGGTCAGCACTGTGCATGTCACATCATGCATGTGTGTGGTAGCATGTGCTATGCACATGTCTGCTAACACAACATAGCATACAATGGTTTGCATCTTGTGTGGCCATATACCTGGCATGTATTGCTATATCATGTGTTGTACTATGACACCCACACCCACGTCGCCTATCATACAAACATGCAACACTGACTTACCATGCGGCTCCAGGCTCATAGCTCGGGAGACACCCACCTCCACGATGGACGCAAGTGGTTCTGCATGTTGTTCCGTGGGTGTCCCCAGACTGGCCAGGAGCTCCTCCGTAGCTGTGAGTGGGGGCTGTGTTGGTGGCCCACCACCTGTCCCACGTTGTTGCCTGGCGATTGCAGCGGCACGCTGTCTTGCATGCCGGATCAGGTCTGTGCAGTGCCTGCGGATTTGTTGGTAGCTGCGGTTGATTCCGCCCATGCTGTTCACCCTCCTGCACATCTCCTCCCACATCTCCTGCCGTTCTTGTGCCTGCTGTGGCACATGGCTAAACAGGGCGTTGTAGTTACTCTGGAGGTATGGTATGATGACCTCCTCCTCCTGTCGGCTAAATGGTGGAAGCCAGGAACGTGGCATTATCTGGAAGACATAATGATGGTGGCAGGTCACATTCACACTGCTGTGCTGGCATACTGTTGGAAATACATTGCTATGACATGTACGACATCTGCACAGTGATCTGTGAAGGGCATCGTGGCGGTGACACAGCCGATGTTGTGGCTTCACACCATTGAGCACTGGGTGTCACATCATATCTGTGTGCCACCCCATCACACTGTGCACGCACCATGTAGATGTTAGCCTGCCATGGACATGTGTACCTGGCTGCACCTATGTCCATATCAGTTGGCATAAGTCCCCATGTGACGTCTGTGCTACTGTTCACCTGTACGCTGTGTATATGTCAGTACACATCACGTCTGTGTCCATTGTGAACGTCAGCAGCAGCACTGTACACATACACATGGACACCTGCACATGCATGTGTTGTGCCATGTACTTCCACACAGCACTGTACCGGTGCTGGACAACTTGCCACAGCTCACCTGTGTTACGTATGTGATAGACATGGAGCAATGTGTAACCATGACACATTAGCAGGAAAGGCCATGCATAGCATGTACACACACACATTGTGCAGAGCATCACACAGCACCTGTAACATGACAGGGTGCATCGCCACATTACTACTGTGTATGGTTGATAGTGAGAGTGCCTTTTGTCCATTGCACCATGTGGGACTGTGATAGCTCATGCAGCCTTGCTGGTCAGCTCTGCATGATATGGCAGGGTATGCCACATACATGGCAATGGGTGTGACCCACCCGCCGCCTGACGGTATTGGCAGGGTGGCTGTCCATTGCATATGTCATAGCTGTGTGAATATGGACATTCAACATGTTTATCACCATGGTGTGGACACTGTCCTCCAGCGAGGTATGCTGCACGCTGCTTGTTGAGGGTGTGTGTGGTGCATGCAGGTATCACACATCCATGCATACACTGTAGCCCTGGCAGGTGCTATGTGCTGGGATGTTGATCGACACAGTGCTGTATGTGTACACACACCGCTATCCCATGCACATGGATGGCTGCCTGAACTGATGTGGGTAACACATATGTGTACATCCATTGCCCGCTGCCACCCACATGTCTGCTGCTGCACTACACACCGCCATCCCTCCCTGTGTGAATGTGGTGTTGGCCTCAGCAGAGGTATCCATGTATGGGGACAGGGATGTTCACATAGCAGGCCCACTGATGGTATCGTCGATCTGACCATACACATATGATGCACCCCTCACACATACAACCCATTCATATTGTTGTTCACAATGGTGACATGGCTATATTGCTATGCCGGAGCCATTCACAGACATACATACACAGAGGCATGCACGTCCATCTGTGTCATTGCCTGGACTATTGGTGTGGTTTGGCACCTAACGTGTTTGACTGCAGGTGGCGCAGACCTACTGTGCACATGTCTACATGGTAGGCCTGTTCTACGGTAGGCATCTGTGATGTGCTGTGCACATCTCATATCTGCACATTTGGTTGGTGTCCATCGGTCCACGGGCCAGTGGTGGGACATACAGGGATGTTGCTGAACATATATGCATGCGACCCTGTACAGCTGTGATGCTAGCCTCTCAGATGCTCATGTGTCGTGGACGTGAACACCGTACACACACATGTGGTTGTGGGCCGTCCGTACCCATCTCCACCTGTGGGTTGCTATCATCCCACACACTCCTTGTACTGTATGTTCAGGCTATGCACCTATGTGGGGCTTGTGTGCATGCAATACAATACTATGTGCCTTTGCACCCATCACAGACATTGTCACACAGGTACACTGGCAGCCATACACATCGCAGATTGTTGTCAGCACGTCACATGTGGTACACACCTAACACATCTCCTGTGGGACATGGTAATTTGTATGGGCATGTCCAGTAGTGACATACCACAGCTACCCCTACATGACGGCTATGCAGGACATGTCTGTGTACATCTACTGTGACATATACACAAGCAATGCCCCCTACCTACATCACATGGTACTACCTGTGGAGTATGTGTGTCTGCATCCATGCTATGGCCATAGATGACAATTGTACATCAATATGTGCAACATACCTCAGTGGGGTTGTCATGAGCACATGTTCCATGTGTCAATGCATTGTTTGTGTCTGTTGGGCGGTCATTGTTGTGCATGGTTTACATGGCTGACATAGTGTACTGTGTCTGATTCCAGGTACTTCATTGGGCTACCAGCATTGTACATTTCTACAGCACATTCCAGCCATCATGTAGCCAGCTTAGATGACAGTGGGAGGTGTTCCGCCATGTGCACATATGTCACACGGTACAAGGGTGACTGACACACATTGTCAGGACTGGGTTCTGACTGCTGTGGCTGTGTGTACCGGTGTTGACAACCATGACTGCACCAGATGGTGTCTTCTGGATGTGTGACATTCACAACAAACACCCACATTCACATAGCAGCACATCGTCCACGACAATTGACATTCCTGCATGAACACTGTGTACGGTATGTCTGTATGACCACTGCATATATCACTGGTGGCCACCAGCATGGCTGCCTACAACAGCAGTGTGTATCCTGTGCAAACATGGGTTACACCAGTCACACCACACCTGTGTCAGATGGCCCTGTAGTGGGTGACAGTGCAGTTCCATTCATCATGTAACAGTATACATCGTGCACCAGTATGTTGCAGACATGTGAACAGCTGTGCTAGTCAACATATGCACACATGACACATCACCTGGTACACCGTGTCTGCCTTGCCACCTGCTATTGTGACCACCCTGTGATGACATTGTACGGCCCACATGGACGTGGACATGTGATGGCTCAATGGTGAATTAACCGTCCAGGTGTGTGTCTAGCCAGGTGTCCAGTAGCCAGTGGTCTGCATGCAGGGATAGTCTACATTGGCCTACTCTGTCACTGGGACTGTTGACTATGGTCATACTGTTGTTATGCAGGCATGTGCTGTTTGTCCAGTCTGATAGTCGTGTTCAACCACACTACCGTGGCACACATGACGTGTGGACATCTGGCTAAGGTGTGCAGCCCACATGTACATCTTCACATGCTATGCTGCCTGTGCAGCGGTGTCACATGTCTGTCTCCGGCAGGGCTGTCACAGGTAGGCACAGCATGCAGTGATGTGTGACAATGCTTACACCCTCCACTGTGCTGTACACTAGCACTGCACACACAGTACAGCACACATGTCATTTATCTGCAGTGCCTGGGACCTGCCTCCATGCCCTACACGGCACACCTGCCAGTCCAGATTGTACACAGATCATACCTCCCAGGCACATACCTGGACTGCAACACACACGGGTGGGTGGTTCCCACACCACACCGTGATTTACACACATACTGTATTTTCCCATGACACATTGCATCATAGGTAGTCCATGTTCAGATACCCATGTTCGTGGCCGCTACGCACATTGTGACACGCGACAGTGAATACACTGTACACCACAGGTTACATGCCAGTCGGGTTGGCATACTGTACATTGCACCTAGGACAGTTGCTACTGCTATGTATTGCCAGCAACACGCCCTTCCCTAGTATGGACTCCCATGTACCCACACATGCTTGGCCATGCAGTATGCATAGCTGGGTGACACATTACACGACACATACCATACCTACACTACCCTCAGCATGCACCAAACCTCCATGTGTCTGTATGCTAGGCCTACACACCTCCCCCCTCTGTTTGCTGAACATCCATGCTTACCATCCCTGCTAGCCACACCCTAAACACACAACCATAGCAGCATGCATGGTACATACACACTACAGCCGGTATTACTGACATCCACTGACAGAGGTAGTTGATGGCATGGCACCCCGTACGATGGACAGTCTACGTGCCTATGCCAACAGTGATCACAGTGCACTTCTGCTACATTTACACACTGGTAGGGACCATGCTATTCCACACTGAGACATGGTGGTACTGGCCTTTTCACAGATGCCACAGTGGTATTCCTGTTCCATGCACACGTGCTGTATGGGCACATGTGCAGGCTGTTGCACGGTAGTTATGTTCACCTGTGTGTTGTGTGTCACTTGACAGTCATGGTGTGTCCTGCTGGTGCATGACATACTCCACAGCTAGCTACCTACACATGACTGCCAGACATTGCAGTGTGGGCCCTCACGCAGTGTGGTGGTATGTCTCTGCTGTTTGACTACATCCACATTCAATGCAGCATACCACGGTCATGCAGGCATTGACGACACAGATGTTGCTGGCATCGTGCCTGCCAATGGGGTACCTACCAACAATACACACTCTCACTCACTACAGGGTTCCAATCCTTGGCTGGACATTGTATTAACCCTGTGGACACATACATAGTACTGCCATGCACATGTTATGTCTGGGAACACAGTCCCAATGTCACCTCCAACCACCGTAGTTGTTGTATCCCGCCAACCTGGCTGTTACATGTCTCTGCAGCAGCACACATCAGTGACTGCTAGCCCATTCATGTACGTTGTGCACCCTGACCACCACACTACCACATCTATCACACTACACATGGATGGTACTGCATTGCACGTATGGGGCTGCATCTCTACACCCATGACTGGGCCATTCAGTATGGCACTGGGCCACATCTTGACATACATGCTTCACACACTCATTGACTACCTGCATGCCTTTCCTGGCACCCTTGTTGGGCTTCTGTGCGCCACAGCACACCACATCCCATGCTGGCCACCTGTCATATTATTGCATGGGTGGTTGGGGTGGTACAGAGGGTATCACATCAGACATGATCCGCTCTTTGCCCTTCAGCACCATTCCACTTTATGCTATTGCCAGTGTACACATCCAGCATCACATCGTACCCTATGTATCGGCATGTTACGCCATGTGCCTTCTGTACAGTTCACACAGTGGTGCAGGCATATCATGCTAACTACAACAAGTCAGGGACGTGTGGCATTGCACGTTCCTCAGACATGTGGCCCCTCATGCTCAGTATTTGCATACGTACACTACCTGCTGTCACACAGTACTGTACATGCCTACATATACCACTTCTACATACCTGGCAGCATTCTAGCTCATCCTACTCATGTTGCTGACACCCATACAGGTGTCAGTGTGGCAGATATATCATGTAGATATCATTGCATCAGTTACATCACACATAGTGCATACACATCACCTTTGCATACTGACAGTCATGCGGTGTGTATCACATGGATACTGTCCCTATACAGGCATATCACGTTGTACATGGTTGATGTACACACACATGGCCCACATGGTGCTGTGGTTGCCATATTACACCATGGCGTGGGTACACATGTGCAGGACCACGCATTTCTGGACCGTATGTCTAGCTGATACCTTGGGTGCCCTTGTACCTGTGCCATACACACATGTACACGCAGGCCGTGTTACAATAACACATGTGTGGTGTACCTTACACAATGGATACAACGTTACATGTCTCAGTATAGTCATGCTGTGCTCTCTACCCGGCTCAGACAGTTTACATATGCAAATGACAGTCATGTAACACATCTGTGCTCACCTGCATGCCACTAACACAGGGGTGTAATCTACTCTGCCATGGGCCATGTTCTCCGCAGTACTGATGCATGTAGTACTCCTACATGGCGCTTGCAGTGGGCAGGGTGGGAGGAGCAGTCCTGCATGTGTGCACACATGCCACATTGCTCAGCCCGCGCGTCTGTGTGACATCCACAGACTGGACACACACCATGCTGTGGGACATAGGTCCTGTGCACATCCCACAGGGGCACACTGTGTCACTAGTCATGTGATAGCTTCCTTGCTGGTAGGGTGACACAGACCCATGGTACCACCACAGCGGACGTACTGTATAGACATGACAGTTGACATCCAGTTCTGCCGCTCAGTGGACACTACCATGGGGGTGTCAGTACTGTGTACATTGCACATGTGTTTACACACGGCCCTGCTGGACATCATTGTGGCACACATTGCACCTGCTATGGAACGTTTGGACATGGTCACTTGCTGTTCCCTCCATTTCGGGTACCTATTCTGCTACTACATTGTCCCATATGTGCAGGCCATACATATCTTGTGTATGTACATAACATTAGGCCATCGCTCCATCATGCATGCTATGCCTGTGATACTGTCTATGATTTGTGAACATATCCATCATGACAGCTTTGCATTACACATAATTGACATAGTCGCCCCTACTGCGTGGGATACGTGCATGTCGTGCGCACATTCCGTATGACATCGACGGTATATGCCCATGCACATGTGTGCTGTGACACTATACATACATGTCCTATCCCCTGCTGTGGCACTTCATTGTTGGATATCCACTGCCAGCATCAGCGTGGGTGGTGGCATTGTTCTGTGTTTGCAACCCCTATGGCAGACCTGGGGTAGGGTTACCACCTGTGCCACTTTGCAAGGGACAGTCCCTCCTTGGGCAGTTGTGTCCTGACAAAATATATTACAAATGGCAAATGTCCTGAGATTGTAGGACATCACTATATCCCATTCTTATGTAAGAGTTGCATAACATACTTATTTATGTATGTACATTCCTAAATGTTACAAGACACACAATAAGCAACTTAACTGCTACAAGACTACACTTTTCTTTATGCAAAAGAGTAGAGTTCTAACCTTTGTACTGACCATGGGTATGTGTCCACCTGTAACATCTGATGTGTGTCCCGAAGATTTCCCACTTTGGCCTTTTGAAAAGGTGGCAAGCCGAACCTGGGGTTATCCCGGGTGTGTACATGTTGTCCCACTGCTGTGCACATGTTGTCCACAGTCGTTGGTATGCTGCGCGTTTTAGCATTACATATCCAACCTTCGCCTCTCTCTGCCTGATGGACAGGTATCTTTACCTACACACACCGTTCACATACTGTACAGATTCGTCATACGTATCGTGTGTTACACACCAGTACATGTCGTGGGTTCGACATACCTTTCCGGCCTTTTGTTCTGAGTTCGTCTCTATTCCCTTGTTTCTCCTTCTCTATTCGTATTAGTTCGGTATGAACATACGGTTTGAATATCCAGGGAGTCTTCCTTATATTCGTCATCACCTGAGGCATGTGGGTTAATCAGGCCAATAGCTGTTCCTCGGTGTGTACTTATGCGCATATCAGCGGTAATCCCCCTTCCTTTCGTTCGTTACGCGTCGGCACTAGGCCATGGTTCTTTCCTCGTGTGGCCGTTGGTTATTTGCAATACCTTCGTGAGGATGGTATGTATTGTATCATGTTTGTGTGACTGCATCCGCTATGTGTGGTGTCGGGTACATTTCGCTGTGGTGTTAGCCGTGGATTGTGTGTGTTGGGTATGGTATTGTGTTCGACATGTGGGTCCCCGTGTCCTGGCGGCGTCTGTCGATGGCGTTGTGCATTCAGATGTGTTACATAGCTGTTATTTTCCTGTACATAGCGGATGCAAGGATGCATCAGCCGCTGCTAGTGTTTCCCAGGAGCTTGTTGTGGGTATGCCGCTGTCATTCACTGCCTGTATGTGTTTGCTATGGTTTTAGCTGTTATCCCTTTGATATGTGCAATGGGGTATATCTGCGGATGTGGGTGACGGGTACGGGTGTGAGTCTTGCATTTATACATACCAGATATGCTTGTGTGTGTACTCCATCCCTGCTTGGGGAGCTGCGGGTTACCTGTCTGTTGTTCCGGGAATGTTTGTTTTGTTGATGTCGTCTGCTGTCGGTATCGCCTGCATGTGTGCTTCCTGCACGTATTCCTCCTTCACATCGGTTATATATCTGCGGATGTTCGTCCGTGCCTACTATCCATTGGCATTTTGTCGCTGATAGTTACGGTGAATGTGGTCCTATACTTGGGGCGGCCTGTATGCTACCGGTAGCCTCCTATTCATGTGCCGCTTGCTTACGTCACGGTCGTGGAACACACCGCGGTATTTACGGGACCGTAAGTGTTCACGATCGGTGCCGGGATAGCACATTCGTATTTTCGCCGTACATGCCTGATGCTGTGTAACGTTGCCGACGGACCGTGTGGAGTCTACCTTATGGCCGCCATACCTACGGTCATGGTTTGTACATGCGTCCTTTGCATCTCCTGTTGGCTATGGCCCTGTGGTACACTTTGGGACATTTCCGCTTTGCATCGCTTTTACGCCGCCACGCATAGCCACTGAGGAGATGTCAGTACTACTTTGTGGGTACTGCTGTACATACGCCTATGGTTCCTGTACTGTATGCCTACGCCTGTTATTACACTCCGCCTGTGACATGTCATCTACATACACAGTTTACACTGGTACACACATTACACACACACAGCGGAACACACGACAACCTCACCTCACACATACACATATTGCCGCCATGGCTGTCAACCTTCTATTTCCAGAGTGAGGAACACACACAGTAGTAATGTGAAACAAATGGGCATAATGTGGAACACATAGTAATGGCATAGTGACAACTTCAGCTAAGTAGGTCATAGGTTGATTATAATATGCTGATTTACTTACAGTGAAGAACCTTTACTGACTTACTATGAGTACATTCTATTTACCAGGATGTCATTTATATACATTCCTAACAATGGATGTTTGACAGACATTTTCAATGTGGAACTTGGAGGAACTGCGAGGAACATGAACTGTTTTACACCCCAAATGAGGTACGTTCCTCATAATGTCGTACACTTCACTGGTATGCTTTCCGCTTTCGCACCGACGGTTGAACACAATACCTACGTTGGCCGCATCGCCGGTGGCGGCATGTATCTCCGCACTCATATCCTATGGATATGACACGCACATATCTAGGGTTGCCACCTTTTCAAATGCCCAAAGTGGGACATTTTTTGTAGAAACGTCAGATTTTGCATGCCAACACATACCCACGGCCAGTACAAAGGACAGCAATTCACTTTTTTGACAGAATACAAACCTGTAGCATTACAGTTGCTTATTCTGTTTATTATCATATTTAGATGTTTCTTCTACAAAATAACTGTTTTATGCAACTAATAAAGAAATTATGGGAAATAGTTTTGTCCTACAATCTCAGGACATTTGCCATTTTGTCAATGTATGTGCAGGACACAACTGCCCAAAGGGGACTGTCCCTCACAACGTGGGACAGGTGGTAACCCTACACATATCCCGTTACTGTACCGTGGACTGGTGACCATCCCGACACGCGGATATGTATTGATGCAGGTTAACATTTCCATGGCTGGCATTACCTGCCCTGCCCACCCTCCAGGATGATCGGGTTGTCGGTCACTATGTTTACTATGTGGTGATGTCGCGTCTTACTTATCTGTGAACTTGCATCCCTGGGTTCCATATTACCCTGTTGTACTTTATATCTGTGTATGCGTACATATTTCTACATGTGTACTGATATGTATTTCCGTATCTGTGTATGCACATGCGTACATATGTGGTCGACTTGCGGCGATAGTGGCAGCATACGGCTATGCCGTGTGCTGTAGAACCGGCGTGCGTTGAGGTGTTGGCGTTCCACTCTGCTGGCTATTGGGTGTGCAGTGTTTGGGCGGTGCCTTTGTTGGAGTCACACATACGTCCGCACATACGGTACACATTACGGGCGGACATGTTTGTGTGGCGTCCATTTTACTGTGTGTGCAGGTCAGGAGGTGTCAGTCCATGGGGCCTACACTGTCAAAGTATGTGCTATGCGTTCCCTCTTTGCCAGGGCGTAGGCATATTGGGTACGCCTCTGTCTACCTACTGGGGCTGGCTCAGTGTGTCCATGGCGCTGAACGCCCTGTGCCTGTGCTTGCCCTGGCAGTTGTGGCGGGCTTGGTGGCCCTCCGGCATTATGTCCCTGCAGCAGCTGTTTCCGCAGAATCATATTGTGTAGCATACAACATACTATGAATATGTGGGCACTTGTGCCTGGAGAGTACTGCAAGGCTCCACCGGATGTATCCAAGCACCGGAACCGTGATTTCAACATCCCCAACACACGCTCTATGATTATTCTCGTTTGTGCGTGTGCCTCATTATGGCGTTCTTGCATGTGTGTGTGTGCATTTCTGATGGGTGTCATCAACCACGGCTCCAGTGCATAGCCAGCATCCCCCACAAGGTGACCTTGTGTGATGTCCCCACTGGCGAATACCTGATACAGCTGTGAGGCATGCCAGATATGGGAGTCGTGGTAGCTTCCAGGGCTGCCAGCACACACATCCATGATAATGCCCTGCGCATTGCACACGACCTGGCAATTGATGGAGGGGTATCCCTTGCGGTTTATGTAGCGTCTACCCTGCTCTCCGGGTGGTGACTTAATTTCTATGTGCGTACAGTCTATCACACCCAGGACCTCCGGGTATTGTGCCACACGGTGGAAGCGGCGCATATTGCTAGCCAACTCCTCCTGAGTTGTGGGGAAATTTATGTGCTCATGGGCATGTGGTAACATGGCATCCAGGAACTGGTGTAGTACCCTGGATGCTGATGCCTGTGAGATGCCCATTATGTCCCCGGTGGGCCTTTGAAAGGTACCTGTAGCCAGTATTCGCAAGCTCACACATACCTTTGTGTCCACTGGGATGGGCTCCCTCTGTTGTCTCTTGTCCTCAGGCGCCGCCGGCACAGCTCCACTATTTGCTGCAACGTGTCCCTGTCCACCCTGTAGCGCTCTACTATCTCCAGGTCTCGCAGCCCCTGGTAGGTCACCCTTGGTCTGAACAGTCTCCTTCTCCTGTGAGGCCTACGGTAGTTGTCGGCACCACCCTCCGCAACTCCGTCTGTCTCTGCCACATACCTATGCATCACGGCCATGGCGGCACCCAGCATATACATGTTAAAAGTTCCCCGTCTGTTTACACCCTACGGTGCGGCGTTTGGGAAATCGCTGTGTGTTGTGTGCATTCACATTTAATACTGTTGTGCTGTATACCCGGTGATGTCATTGGGTGTGTCTGTGCGGCCGTATCCATGGATTATTTCCGTGGTTTTACGGTTGCAACTGCAACGGTACTGCCTGTAGTGTTACATTACAGTTGCCTGCATTGCCTTCGCCTCGCATCTTACATTACTGCATCCTGCAGGCACATGGCATATGATGCATTTTATCTGCAGCCGCAGTTATGCTACCTCTGTACTTGGCTGTGCTATTTCGGTTCTTTGCTCTTTGCATTTCTACTACATCCCCTACTATCTTTGCACTCATATGCCTCCCCTTTCCCGTTATGCAGGAGTCTGCATGCAGAGTTATCAGCTGCCGGCGTTTGCCCTTCCTGCATTGATTGGTGTTAATTGCTCATTACGGATCCATTTACACTGCTTCCGCATTTCCTCGTATTCTCCGCATTACCTTCCTATATCCGTGGTTGTTGACGGTGAGGCCATCACATGACTGGTTTAGGGAACGTAGTCATACTCGTGCACATGCATTTGTACGCGCATTATGTACTCTCAGCGCATCTATTTCCTAACACGCCAGTCCTGATGTTGTGATGTGCATTGTACAGCCCAGATTTGCTGACATCCAATATCCTTCCTCCTACAGTGGCACACCCCTCTGTGGTTGACATGTATCTCATGTAGGCCACTCCTCGGTGTAGTACCGCTACGCCGCTTGCTCCATCCTTACGCCGGCGCCGTTTTTGCGATTCACTATTATCTGCCTCATTTGCATGGAATTGACTACTAATACATGGTTACGGCGCCGGACACCGCCACCACTCCTTGACAACCATTGCGCTGGGGTTGCAGCTTTACATACATACTATGGTGTGTGGTGGCTGTGCAGCTGATTTGTGTTCTACTGCTCTTTTAGGACATTGTCATATTATTTCATTGATTTGCAACTTCTGTGCACATATTCCGGGTCTGCTGTTCTTTCTACGACGTGCCATTTATGTCATTTTTTACATTTTGTGCATATTTTCTTTGGACATTCTCGGTGCCTTTCCACATTGGCATATTGCACCTATATGATACCTGACTTTGACAGCCTTCCGTTACTCCTCCGGTATGTTTGGGTAAATGTAAACCGTTTTTTTTGGTTTACATTGCCGTGCACTTACGCTACGCCTGCGCCACTTCGTGGATCGCTATTTGCCCTCATTTGCATGGTGCAATACTGCACACAGTGTGTTTTGCATACCTACGCCGGGGGGCGGAGACGGTCCGGCGCACGCCGGTAGTGCACGTGGGATTCATTCATACCTGAATCGCTAAGCAGCCATATTTGGCGTTATAACGCCGACGCTATGCTGGCGCCTGGCGCAAGGTTCATGAATCCCGGGGAAAGTCAAATATGAGTAACAGCAACTTACTGGATAGTTTTTTTTTAAAGAAAACATACATAATTAACTATCAAAAGAATTGAAAAGCAAGATTGATGTCTTTTTTTTTGCTTTAAGGAATTAAAATGCCAAATTAAAATTCTTAACACTAATAAAGCACCAGGTTTGGATGGGATAATTCCTGAGCTATATAAATGTTTACCTAATAATCTTAAAAAAATATATTAAATGCTTTTGAAGACGTTAAGAGTACATCCAGTATTCCCCCATCATGGAGATATTCTCTTGTTACACCAATTTTAAAATTATATAAGGACCCTACTCTATGTTCTTCTTATCGACCTATACCACTTTTAAATGTAGACTACAAGATTTTTATGTCTATAGTAGCAAAATGATTAAGTCAAATGCTAATTGGTTTAGTAAATAAAGATCAGACATGGTTTATAGTTAATAGGAAAATTCAAGTTAATATAATAAGACTCTTTTATTTGACTGATATGGCAAACAAAAATAAAAAGAGTTATCCATAATAAGCTTAGATATAAAAGTTAATTAAAAAGCTTTATGATAACCAGATTTCTTTTGTCAAAATAGGTGCCTATATATCTAGGTAGGGCGACCACATTGGTGCAATGGTTAGCGCTGCTGCCTCCCAAGATGTTCTCCAGTTTGATCCTTGGCTGAGATGCCTTCTGTGCAGAGTCTGCATGTCCTTGCTGTGGTCATGTGGGTTTCTTCCAGGTGCTTCAGTTTCCTCCCACATCCCAAAGACATGCTGTAGGTGGATCAAACACTCTAAATTGGCCCTAGGCATGAGTGCGTGCATGTGTGTGCCTTCTGTGGAAGGTTGGTTGCCGGGCTGGCAACTCCCATAAAACTCCACTACCAAGCATGAGTGGATAAGGTGATCTGCTGTGGTGACCCCTAACCAGGAAAAGCCTAAAGAAAAAGAAGAAGAAGGCTCCTATATATCTAGCCCCTAAAACGTGCCAAACAGGGATGCCCTTTGCTATTTGCACTTATTATCGAGCCATTTGCTAACTATATAAGATCTAACATAAACATTAAAGGTTTTAAAATAAATAAAATTTCTTCTAAAATTCAACTTTTTGCTGATGACATTCTGCTCACTAGTGGTAATATTGAACTCTCATTGGATCATACAGTTAGCTCTATGGACTATTTTGAAAATATTTCAGGTCTGAAATGTAATCAGAATAAAGCAAAATCCCTGTTTTTAAACAGAGCAATAACCACTAAGTTAAACTCTTACAAAAAGTTGTCTGGGACAATTTACTGTTAAAATACTTAGGAATTACTATTGAGACTAGTAATAAAAAATCAATTTTAGTTAACTACCAAAAACCTAACTGCTATAATATCCAAATTAACAGACAATTGGAATTATTTTCACATTTGAGGATAGACTTATGTTGATCAAAATGATAATCTTACCAAAAATCTTATTCTTTAGTTAGTCATTAATTTTTCTTCTTTCTAAAAAAGTAAAAAAAAAAACTCTATTTTACTAATGTTCTTATGGTATCCTAAAAACTCAAGAATCTCCCTAGATTGGCACATCAAAAGTTGGGAGGAGGGAAACATTGGTTTCCCCAATATTGACTTATATTCTAAATCTGTAATTATTAACATAATACTCCAGTGGCTTGACTCCTGTTATGCTTCCTGTTGGAAGTCAATAAATGAAAACATAATAATAAATGATAGCAAATATATAATTCAAACATACAAATTTTGGATATCAATACCTTTTGGGGGTTTTAAAAGACTATGTATTAAATGAAAAACATATTTTACTCTACATTTTCATAAATCAAGTTCTATTAATATTCAAGATATTTATGAATTTGAATTATCTTATCAGAGCTCTACTAATAATGTTATTTCCTATAGTTCTCACAAATACAAGGAAAATCTTTGACTTAAAGAATAGTACTTTAATTTATTAGCATACATTTCTGAATGGGAATAAAATATACTCAGCAGATTATCTGATTGCTAGATGCAGTCTGAAAAATAGTAGTTGGTTAGATATACAAACATGTAAGGAATATATTCAACACAAAATTAAAATAGCATTAGACATACAAACTAGAAGTATTCCAAAAATCCCAGACTTCTTTTCTAATATAAATAATAATCCATCTAAAGGTAAGTCATACTTGTCAATCATATATCAGATTATTTGAACTGAATTAATTCCCCCGAACTGTCATACTGGAATTACTTGACAAAACTAAATAAAGAAAAATTTTCTGAGAAAAGTAAGAAACTATCCTTAAAATCTGCAGGAAAATCAACATCTTCTCTATACTAGAAGATTTATAAATGGATATTTTTACACTGTATTTTTCTAACACCCCACAAAATTGTTGTTATATATAAATCAGAAAAAAATAAAATGCTGGAGATGCAATAAAGCCCTTGATGCAGAATGGGTTTCTATGATCATAGCATGCAACATATTGTCATCTTTCTGGACTGATTTTTAGAAGCTTTTGCTAAGTATTGTCATCAAATAGTTGTACTATTACTGATTCCTTGATTTTGTTCAATACCCCAATCCCAGACTTTATTCTAGTATCAAATACCTCTTCTTTGGTCTGTCCCAGCTTTTGCTAGGAAAGTTGTAACTAAAAACTGGAAAAGTAAAACTACTCTCTCTTTTACTACTGAATTCTGTCTAGCCAAATCTGTTTGTAAAAATAAATTTTCAACCATAAAATTGAGAAATAGAAATGCAACTCATCACTACATAGCCTGGCAGAAATTTAATGATCTATTAGAAAAGCACTAATGGTTTTGTGTATATAATTCTTGTTATGGACTTTTCTATATAGTTTTGCTTTATTTTGTTTCAAATTGTTGAATTATTGTTGGAATATGTAAAATCTAAGAAAAACTTAAATAAAACAGCTAGAACTCCAGCCAGCAATGTCAACTCCTCAGAAACTGCAGCAAATTATCCTCTACTACTACAAAATAGCAGTTATTACCCTCAGCAAGCTAACGCTCTGACCAGAAAACCAATAGAAACTGTAACGCAATGTTAAAGTAGAGAAAAAGGTGGGAAACACAAAATACAGATGCTATCTAAAGCAATATGAGTCAGTTAACTTTTGTAAATACAATATAAACAACTTTAGATGTGTAAACTGTAAAATAGGTAAAAATTCAATAAACTAAGCAATAAATACAGAAAAAAATAGGCAAATTTAAGTGCAATATTATACAGGTACTTTATTGCTTTTTTATTGAGGTTTGAGCTTAAACAGTCAGAAAATCTTTTCTCAGCACGTATACTGCCAGTACAGTTCTGAAGCATTTAGAAAAAAACTCCAGGCAAATGGTGATCAGCACAGTTACACTGAGTTTGTATTAGCAGTAATTACGCCAACCTTAAAGTACTTGTTCAACCAAAATGTAAAGAGCTTTTTGTACATTTCCACATCAGCCCTACTTGCAGAAATGTAACATTCAGTATCACTCACACATTTGCATAATAATGTAGCTTAACAGTGTCTGTCAACCTGTCCTTCTCCTTTGTCAGCTTTACTTATTACAGTAGTGTTATAGTAAAATTGAAAGCACAAAGGGTCTTTTACCCCAAATGGTCACTTTGTGTAAACTATGGGCAGAGGAGACCTGTCAGTACTCGACTGACTAAATGCCCCAGAAGACCAGTATCCAGCTGAAGTAAATTCCCTCCTTGGGTTAACCAGAATTTAAGGTGTTAAGATAGTCCTGCTGGCTGGAGTTGTGAGAAAACACCAGCATGCATGTTCGAGTTAAAATTAAAGCTGATTTTTTGTGTCATTAGTCCAGATTGAACTGAATTAAACCACGACGGTTGAGCCAAATCATTAAAATCCATTAAATATAATTGATTTTAGGTCCAAAAGCACAAAAATTAAATTTCTCCATGACGTTTAAAATTAATCTTGTTTATTAAATAAAAGGGGTCAAAAGCAAAGCAGATGAGTGCTGTGAAATATTTAATATAACATAAATATGGTGGTCTGATTCATTTTATAATGTTTAATATACAATTCCATTCAGTCTAATTTATTCAAATGTGAAAAAAGTAAAGAAAAGATAAGAATACGAGCAAAGACATTGATTGGTTTATTCTGTAATTATTTTGTGGAAGTATGTCGTGGTAAGATTGGTTATTAAAGAGATGGTGGTTCTTCCCCCCCAGACTAAACTCTGTGTTATCCATCAAAAGCATGCAGAATCTTAAGAAGGATCCTACACCATATGCTTACTACTGAGACACTCGGATGATAAACCCTGATTCGTTAGTTATAATTTTTTTGGTTAATTGCTTTATTTGCTTTAACTGCTTACTTTATCCATTTTATAAGCTTTATTTGCCTTTGGTGTTTAATATGCCCAACCTAGTGTTCTTTAGTTTATGGTAAGGATTATTGGCACAGTGAAGCTAAACACACATGAGATGGAATAATATTAATTATTAATGATTCATGTTTATAGTCTCAATTATCTGAATCCTAAAATGACCCACCACAAATTGTATTTTTAGACATAATGGTGTTGATCCTTTGTTTCATTTAACTTAGATTTCTTCCTTCCTTTTAGGCTAACTGGTAATGAGAATTTTACAACACAGGATGGATGCTTAGGTTACTGGGTAGCTAATGACTTAATACCCCTAGCATTGAAGAGGAGGATAAGCAATGAAAACAGTATATTATAATAATAATAATAATATATTTTTAGAGAACTGGCTTACTATTTGTAACTAAGATCACCAACCTGACTTTCCTTTTCCCATGTATCTCCCAGTTTGGGCCATTTTGTCCCCATTTTCCCCAGTTTATTGTTATTTTAATACTATTATTATTATTATTTGCATTATTAATTATGCCGTTTCTATATTTTTTTTCTCTTTTTAACTCACATAATTCTTTCCTCTTTTGTCTAAGAATTATTCCTATTCTCATGCTGATAAAACATTTTCAATTACATTTAATTCTTAGAACTGATGGTCATTTTTTCCCAGTGACTCCCAACAAGCAGATCTGAGGAAGCACTTGCGAAAGCACTGACCCAACACTATCACTGTCAGATCAGACTGTTTATGGTTTTAGGTTTTAAATTGGATGTTTACTTTGTACTAGTAAGGTTAAATGTCTATTGAGAACCATTTTTTTCAATTGGAAAACAGATGGAAAACAGACCTTTGGGAAAAGATTTGCTACCCACAAGCTAGCTTTAAGACACCCCTGCATGGTAATTTTACTTTTGCACCTTTAAATACTTATGGCATTATTAAGTAAGCATAAGGATTTTAATCATCATCTTCTTTTGGCTGTTCCCGTTAGGGGTCACCACAGAAGATCACCTGTTTCTATTTCTTCCTGTCCTCTGCATCTTGCTCTGTCACACCAACCACCTGCATGTCCTCTCTCACCACATCCATAAACCTTATCTTAGGCCTTCCTCCTTTCCTGTTACCTGGTAGCTTCATCCTTAGCATTTTTTTCCCAATATACTCAGCATTCCTCCTCGGCACATGTCCAAACCAACGTAATTGTGCCTCTCTGGCTTTGTCTCCAAACCTTCCAACCTGGGCTGACCTCTAATATACTTATTACTAATCCTGTCCACCCTCATCACACCCAGTGCAAATCTTAACATCTTTAATTCTGCCACATCCAGCTCAAACTCCTGCCTTTTTGTCAATGCCACTGTCTCCAACCCATATAAAATAGCTGGTCTCATGACCCTCTTGTAGACCTTCCCTTTCACAATTACAGGTACTCGTCTGTCCCAAATCACTCCTGACACTCTTCTCCACCCACTCCATCCTGCCTGTACTCTCTTCTTCACCTCTCTTCCACACTCACCATTACTCTGAACTATTGACCCCAAGTATTTAAACTCATCCACCTTCGCCACCTCTACACCTTGCATCCTCACCATTCCTCAATCCTCCCTCTCATTCACACACATATATTCTGTCTTAGTCCTGCTGACCTTCATTCCTCTTCTCTCTAGAGCATATCTCCATCTCTCCAGGGTCTCCTCCACCTATTCCCTACTCTCACTACAGATCACAATGTCATCTTCAAACATCATAGTCCACGGGGACACCTGTCTGATCTCGTCTGTCAACCTGTCCATCACCATTGCAAATAAGAAAGGGCTCAGAGCTGATCCTTGATGTAACCCCACCTCCACCTTAAACACATTCGTCACTCCTACCGCAGACCTCACCGCTGTCACACTACCCTCATACATATCATGTACCACTCTTACATACTTTTCTGACACTCCTGACTTCCTCATACAATACCACAACTCCTCTCTAGGCACCCTGTCATATGTTTTCTCTAAGTCTACAAAAACACAATGCAACTCCTTCCAACATTCTCTGTACTTCTCCAACAACACTATCAGAGCAAAGATCGCATCTGTAGTGCTCTTTCCTGGCATGAAACCATACTGCTGATCACTAATCATCAAGTCCCTTCTTAACCTTGCTTCCACTACTCTTTCCCATAACTTCATGCTGTGACTGATCAATTTAATCCCTCTGTAGTTACTGCAGCTCTGCACATCACCCTTATTCTTAAAAATCGGTACCAAAACACTTTTTCTCCATTCCTCAGGCATCCTCTCACTTTCCAAGATTTCATTAAACAATCTGGTTAAAAACTCCACTGCCATTTCACCTAAACACCTCCATGCTTCCACAGGTATGTCAGCTGGGCCAACAGCCTTTCCATTCTTCATTCTCTTCATAGCTATCCTTACTTCCTCCTTGCTAATCCATTATACTTCATAATTCACTATCCCTACATCATCCAACCTTCTCTCCCTCTCATTCTCATCATTCATCAACCCCTCAAAGTACTCTTTCCATCTCCTCAACACACTCTCCTCACTTGTGTGTATGTTTCCCTCATTATCCTTTATCACCTTTACCTGATGCACATCTTTCCTAGCTCGGTCCCTCTGTCTAGCCAATCGGTACAGGTCCTTTTCTCCCTCCTTAGTGTCCAACCTTTCAGACAACTCTTCATATGCCTTATCCTTAGCCTTCGCCACCTCTCTCTTTGCCATGCACATCATCTCTTTATACTCCTGTTTACTTTCTTCATCTCTCTGACAATCCCACTTCTTCTTTGCCAACCTCTTTCTCTGTATACTCTCCTGTACTTCCTCATTCCACCACCATATCTCCTTGTCGTTCTTCCTCTGTCCAGATGTGATACCAAGCACCTTTCTAGCCGTCTCCCCTACTAGCTCTGCTGCAGTTACCCAGCTATTTGGTAACTCTTCACTGCCACCCAGTGCCTGCCTTAACTCATCCCTGAACTCCACCTCACAATTACCCTTTTTCAATTTCCACCACTTGATCCTTGGTGCTGCCCTCACACTCCTCCTCCTCTTCTTGATAACCAACGTCATCCTACAAACCACTATCATATGCTGCCTAACTACACTTTCTCCGGTCACCACTTTACAGTCTCCAATCTCCTTCAAACTGGCCCTCCTACATAAGATATAATCCACGTGTGCATCTTCCTCCACTCTTGTATGTCACCCTATGCTCCTCCCTCTTGTTAAAATACGTATTCACCAAAGCCATGTCCATCCTTTTCACAAAATCCACTACCATCTGACCTTTTGCATTCCTTTGTTTAACACCATACCTACCCATCACTTCCTCATCCCCTCTGTTCCCTTCACCAACATGCCCATTGAAATCTGCTCCAATCACCACTCTCTCACCCTTGGGTACAATCATAACCACTTCATCCAATTCACTCCAAAATTTTTCTTTCTCATTTATTGCGCACCCAACTAGTGGAGCATATGCACTAACAACATTCATCATTACACCATCAATTTCCAGCTTCATAAACATCACTCTATTTGACACTCTTTTCATCTCCAAAACACTCTCAGCATACTGTTCCCTCAGAATAACTCCTACACCATTTCTCCTCCCATCCACACCATGATAAAACAATTTGAACCCACCTCCGATACACCTATCCTTACTCCCCTTCCATCTGGTCTCTTGCACACACAATATACCAACCTTCCTTCTGTCCATCATATCAGCTAGCTCTCTCCCTATACCAGTCATATTGCCAACATTCAAAGTTCCAACCCTCACTACCACAGTCCTAGCCTTTCTCCTCTCTTCCTGCCTTCGGCCATGTCTTCCACCTCTTCTCCTCCTTCGGCCAACAGTAGCCCAATTTCCGCCAGCACCCTGTAGGCTAACAGTACTGGTGGTGGCCGTTGTTAACCCGGGCCTCGACTGATCCGGTATAAAAAATTTTCTTGGTGTCTGCATGAAATGTTTTGGCGAAGTTTTACGCCGGATGCCCTTCCTGACGCAACCCTCCCCATTTATCCGGGCTTGGGACCGGCACAAAGAAATGCACTGGCTTGTGCATCCCTAGTGGCTGAGTTAAGCATAAGGATTCTAATACATAAGCTAATGTGAAAACATTGTTGTTGTTTAAAGGTCTAATAACAACATTTAACATCAGTTGTAAACATGGTAATTATAAGTCTGATTCCACAGTTAATTTGATTGGTTTGAATAGTTTAATTTAATTTTCTTTTAACAGTGTACCCATTCTGAGCATATTTTACTATTTTTTTCACTGTTTGGGTTCCTTTTCTGTTTCCTTCAATCAAGCTTTGGAGACCTTCTGTAGTTAACCAATAGTATATGCAAGAAAACTCTAAGACTTTTGGCTCTAGACAGCTAAGACAAGACCAAACACAGATAGTTTTTGGCTTCAACACCAGTTGGGCAACACACTCTCAGTCTCCTTTCGTATTGGACAAAACCCCAATACTAATCATATCCCCAGGTAGTAGCCCACCTGAAAACTAACCACTCTTCTCATTGGCTACCTCTCTCATTTGGTGGGTTAATGGGCCCCCCGTGGTTTATTTGCCCAGAGGAACGCCACACCTTCAGGGAAGGCCAATTATCAATTCCCCATTTCCCGCTTATTTTTTCAATTAAGTTATTGGCCCCCACCATTCTTATATCAGTTATCATGTCACAGACTTCCACATCGGTCACCTTCCCCCACACTCCTGCTCATTTATTGGATAGTAAGAAGCTATGCTTACTGGCAGATGGCTTTCCCACCTAACTATATTATTGATTTTTAAAAATACACACACACCCCAAAGCCTCTCCACTGGCGCTGATTGGCTATTATCCTTAAGCCAGTTACATTTTCACATCTGACAGCTAGAACCAATAAAGAGTTACTTCAGTTCCCCAATCAGAAGAACTACCAACTATTTAATAACCAGTCTTACCACTGCATACTTCCACCAATAGGGTGATACTAATTACATAATAAAGCAATCAATGTAATTGCTGGTATTCCTTTGTTTTCTTTACTTTTTTCACTGTTGAATAAATTAAGACTGAATGTAATTGTATATAAAACATTGATAAAAGGAATCAGGCCACCATATTTATGTTATATTAATTATTTCACAGTACTCATCTGCTTTGCTTTTGACCCCTTTTATTTAATAAACAAGATTCATTTTAAACTTCACAGGGCAATTTAATTTTTTGCTTTTGCACCTAAAATCGATGATATTTAATGTATTTTAATGATTTGGCTCAACCGCTGTGGTTTAATTCAGCTTAATCCAGATAAGTGACACAAAAGATCGGATTTGATATTAACTCAAATATGCTTCCTGGTGTTTTCTCACAACTCCAGCAGGACTATCTTAATGCCTTAAATTCTGGTTAACCCAAGGAGGGAATTTACTTTGGCTGGATACTGGTCTTCTGGGGCTTTTAGTCAATTATAATAGTGTCATAAGAGTTCAAAGCTAGTTAATAAATTATTTTATTCACTAGTCAGGCTATATGCTTAATTTCCTGCAAACACTCATATTTCAAAAACATTTTTAGGGATGTTGTTGCATTTGCTAGACCTGCGAGTCACAAACCTTCAAGAAACTAATTGTAATCAGGGGAAATGCATACTGCATTTGAAATTTGTGTATCTTGCAGAGTCTCCATTTCTCCAAGGTATAGTGATCTTGGACAGAGTATATATAAGATGCGGGGAGTGTGGGGGTGCGGTGGACCTCCCCCATCCTGCAAAAAAATATTTTAATGTGTAACCAGGTAGTTCGTACTTTACTGGTTTACCTCCAGGATCACCCTTAATTTTAACTTGTTGGAGTTTCAGGACCCTCACCATTGATCTCTAGATTCTGACAGAAACCCATTTTTTTAACATCACTGTATAACTATGTCACAAGTGATAATTCAATAAAGGTGTTTATAAAAATGAATAACTCATTAACACCTATGTGGTGTGGAATGCCACACCTCTATCTGCCCACACACACTTTCCATTCCATTGCATTTTCTGAAAACTAAATTTAAAAAGAGTACGATAAACAAAGGTAAATATTTTTTTCAACAATAAAAGCTATTAAAACTGTACATATAGCAATGTTATCAGTAAGATGTATTATTTACAGTAACAGTCTGTGCATTCATAGTCTTTTCCATAAATACTGTAATATATTATAATACACACAACCCCAAATTATATTTTTTCTAAACTTTCATAAATGTTCATATCTTGAAAACTATACAGCCTAGGCATATATTGGTAGAACATTTTGTTAACCAGACATAAGCTTTCACATGACAACAAGACATTCCTCTATAGGCACATTTTACTGAGATATTCACAAAAATATGAAAACAGATGTTAATTGTATAGTTAGCAGTACAAATAATATTGGATCTCTCTCAAGATGTGCAACTTACAGTGCAAGTTTAAATGACAGCTTTCTTCAACAACACCTAAGGTTTCACCTAATGCCATGCAACAGTTTGCAAGTCACTTGTTTTTTTTTTTTTTGAAGTATTAAGTACATATGGAAATATTGCTTATTTTCAAAATTACTAATAAACAACTAGCAATATTTTTGGTATAGTATGATATAGACTTGCATTTTCAGTGAACTGTCCTGTCTACCACATTGGTATTTCACACCATGCACTTTAATTAAATGTAGGGACTTCAGTAATGAAAATATGAACATAAATATGAACAATAAGTGGCAAACAAAGATTAACTTCTCCACTGCAGGACATCCTAGACTAACATGCTTAGAGTTATTTTGCTAATAACTCCCTGTCCTTTCTAATACTGCATGTTATTAGCTGGTAAGTCACTTACTTAGTTAAAGAAGCCAGACCCCAAAAAGTTCTGGATGCCGTAAGGAGGTATGGGTGTGAGTTGGAAGAATACAAAAAGGACATTATAGGCTTGAGTGAGATAATTTGAAATAATTTGCATAATTAGTGGGAAATTTCAGTCGTTTAAGTAAACTTACCATAATAGTAGATGTTCAAATGATCACTGCTGCAGTAGTCTATGCTATATGTGCTTTATTGTGCATAGGTTATAACAGCCAGCCAGCTTCCAAAGCTTAAGGCACCTTCCATGGCCAACCCATTAGTCAGGCTGAGATGAACAGACTAAAAGTCAGATTTGAGCACCAAGCCCTTCAAAGCTTTCATGCCAACAGAGGGAGTCTAAAGGCCTGAGAGGACAGTTCTAGAAAAGAAAAGAAAAATACCCTGGTAAAAAAATTAAGCAAAAAATAAGAGGGATGATGGGAGACAGCAGTTACTGCAGCAGTGACCATTCAAACAACTACTGTTATGGGAAGTTTACTTACACAATTATACTGCGTTCATCATTTTGATCACTGCTGTAGATTACCATAGCTTAGAAGAACTGGGAGGAAGAAGGAGGAGGTTCCAGGAACCCCTGGAGAATGCTTCTAACAAAGCCTGTCCTAGACCTGGGGAAAGAATCTAGTTTATAAAGCATTGTAAAACTATATAAAGAGGACCAAGTTGTTTCTTTGAGGACACTTCTAGAATCCAACCCTTAACAAAAAGCTAGAGATGAAGCCAAGTCCCTGCTTGGAATAGATTTGTTGTGGTGGGAACAGCAAAAGGTAAAAGCCTGAGACAACCATTTGGAAACAGTCTGCTTTGACAAAGGTTCCCTTTCATCGTATTTTTCACAAGAAAAAAAACAACCGATGTGAAATTTTGAAATATTTTTTCTGTCTGAGTTGTCTGTGGATGTCCAAAAAAGTATCCTTTCTTTCTCCTTTTTAGATTCTGGAAAGAAGACTGGAAGAAGAATAGATTGGCTTAAGGTAAACTTGGATACCACCTTATGCATAAAAGGATTAGTTCTCAAATAAACCCTGACTCTGTGGGAAATTAGATAAGGTTGCCCACTATAAGAGTGTGCAGCTCAGATTTTCTTCTTACAATGGTCAGAGCAATAAGTAAGATTATTTTCCATGTAAAGAACCTCAGGTCAGCCTGATATGCTGGTTCAAATGGAGCAAGTGTTAGCTTTTCTACTACAAAATTAAGATGCCAAGGAGGAGCCACTGGTTTTCTGGGAGGTTTCTTATACATAATCCTTTTCAAAAAATATTTTGATATGAGACTCCATTGAAACAGGAGGGCCCATGGACAGTAATGCTGAAATGGCCAACAAATGAACCTTGACATAGACGTAAGACAGGTCATAGGACAGTAGCTCACACAAATACTCTAAAACAGAGAAACACTAGCCCTGAGTGGGTCCTGCTTCTTGCTCCTTGTTTTTCTGTTTGCTAATATATGATGTTCTATTAGCAGGCTTTCTTGTCTCCATCAACATTTACTGCACATCCTGAGAAAACAGGTGCCTAAAAGGTAACACTATCTTCTAGGTAATCAATTGTAGTTGTTTGGGGTTGAGATGTATCAAACACCCCAATATTGTGGAAGTAAATCCAGTTTATGAAGAAGCTTGTGGTAAATTACAAAAGAAAGGAGAGCTACTGCTGCCTGTGCCAGGCAAGTCACACAATGATCTTTGGGGAGTTCTTCAGAATCTCCAGAATTATCTTGGAAATCAGTGGAAAAGATGAAAAGGCATACAGTAACATTCCTGTCCAAGGAAAAGAAAAGGAATGGCATCTGCCTTCCGGTCCTTCTTGCGTGGAGACCTGGAACAGAAATTTGCCAGTTGACTGTTTAGAGAGGAGGCAAAAACATCTACTTGTGGTATTCTCGACAGACAGAGCTAATCTTGGAAAACTCTTTGATTCAGTTTCCATTTGTGGGGGTCTGTCTGCCCTTGTCCTGCACAACTTGTTTGCACATAATTTTGCTTTGATGGACTGTAAGATACCTGTAGAGTGAGACTGTGCTGTAAAGTGCTGTAAAGCACTGTAAAGCTATATCCCATGCTAATATGGTGAGTCTGCACAGAGGTTACTATCTGGTTCCCTCTTGCTTGTTTATGTACCACATCATTGTGGTGCTGTCTGTAAACACATGAAGAAGTCCCATGAACCACTGATGATTCAGAGAGTTGGAAGCATTTATAAGAGATAGCATCTCTTTTCTGTTGAAGTGTTGGTTTTTGTACTTTTATGTCCATTGATACTGCTTCCCAAGCAAAGTTTGAGGTGTCTGTAATGACTCACTGAGCTGGAGCAGGAATAGGTGGTGGATGGCCTGGATTTTGTGAAATGTGATGTCTCCACCAAAGAATCTGCCCTTTTACAAATCTTAACACTCGAATTTGAAAAAATTGATGGGTGTTAATTCTGAGATCAGAAATATTTCAGATACTGCTATATCATTCTCATCTGTAGTCTTGCAAAAGGTATCAAGAATCATGGATGCCATTAGACACAGAATCCTGAAGAATCCCCATCACTGAGACTGGTCTAAGTGAAAAAACACAGAAATAGATCTAAATATAGATCTGTTTCCCTGTGGAATAAAAGCTCTTTGTACTGAGGTGTCTAGCAGGCACCCCAGGAAAAACAATCTTGTGAGAAGGCATTAGAAAAAACCCTGACTGTTCTTTTAGAATCCCAACCTGTATGGGAAATCAAAGACTAAAACACTCCACAGAATGTAGAAACAAACTTATAACAAAACTAAAAAAAAAACCTCACTGAAAGGCAGCAGAAACACCACAAGTAAAATAATTTGTATTTATTCACAAAGATTTAGCTCTTTTGTCCAAAGACTTCATCAGAATGAAGTCTTTGGATGAAAGCACTAAATCTCTGTGAATAAATATGAATTGTTTTACTCATGGTGTTTCTGCTGCTTTCTTGTGTAGGAAATCACTTACCCAAGACAGAGATTTATTACACTTTGAAAACGATTCTGCAAAGATAAATAAGTTGTCTAAATAAAGAAACATATGGATACCCTTTGATCTTCAGTGGGCTATCACAAGAGCCAGACACGTTGTCAACATTCCTGGAGCAGTGGATAGCTCAAATGGTATTGCAGAGAGCTGATATGTGATCCAGACACATAAAAACCCTTAATAAATTCCTGAAATCTGTATGAATAGAAATGTGATATCTACATATTTTAAATCTTGAGGTCACTAAGTAACTCAAATAAGAAAAAAAAAGGGAAATATGTTGTAAAATGACAGCATTTTGAATATGGGCACTACCACAAAATACTTCAGGAAGGAAATGTCTAGAACTGGTTTCCAAGAATCTTATTTCTTTGGAATGAGAACCATCCTTGAATAAAATCCCTTTACTGACAAAGAAGGAGGAGTAAGAGCTTCTGTCACCCATTGTAATAGCATGTGTTTTACGACAAGAGAAATAAGAAGAGTTTCGTCTGATGGATGAAGAATCCCCTGGAAATGAGACAGAACCTCCCACAGCCATCTGTAGCTTAGATGGCTCACATTCAGAACTCATCTGTCTGAAACAATGTGTTGCTAAAGAAAGAAATGGAGATTCAGACTTTTAGGGAGGATTGAGGGACACCCAGGATTTGGAGAGGGGGGCGGGACAAGGTTCCTCATATATTTATTACGACATATTGGACTCTGTTACAGGGGGTACTGCTTTCTTGTTCAAACCTCCCTGTCATTGCCTTTTAAATATTTGCTTACCAGCATTTTGCTGACGCTGTTCATTTTGCTTTTTGCTAAAGTTAGAAGAGGGAGTGAAGAATCCCTTGGAAAATTTAGAAAAGGGAGGCTGAATAATTTGAGAGATTCCCTGATCAACTTTCCCCAGTCATAACAGTTTTTGATGATTTCTGCAGCAGAATGTTAAAGAACCAGATCTCTGTCCAAGGGGAGAATACAAAATGTCATTCTTGACATCTTCTGGGAGATTCTGGTAATGCAGCCAAACAAACCACCTCAAAACATTTTCA